>NC_081182.1:75200607-75500607 GCF_029867415.1 Vicia villosa
CCACGCATCTGAGCAAAACCATGTCGAAATTTCTTTTGTATAGCACATCTCCGTTCAGGAAGAAACTGCCAGAAAGCCTCCTTAGAGTTTTCTTATCTTTGTTTGATGCCCCAAGTGGGTACTCTTGAGTTTGAAGGAAGCGTTTGATGTCGTGAAACCACGGTTTATCATCGATGACTGCTTCGGTCGCAAATACATAGGCGGGCCTTTCAAGGCGCGTGATTCTGACTGTAGGCATATCATTCCAGTGATTAACTTTGAACATGGAAGATAGAGTAGCTAAAGCGTCTGCCATTCGATTCTGATCTCGAGGTATATGATGCAATTCAACCTTGTTGAAGAAAGTCAACAGACGTCTTGCATAATCTCTGTAGGGAATCAAGCCAGGGTGGTAAGTTTCCCACTTGTCTTTAATTTGGTTGATCACGGGGGCCGAATCTCCATATATGTCCAGGATCTTGATCCTTAAGTCAATGGCTTCTTCGAGACCCATGATACAAGCTTCATATTCTGCGATGTTGTTGGTGCAATCAAATAGTAGTCTGGCGGAGAATGGGATATGAGTACCCTTGGGAGTGATGATGATTGCCCCAATTCCATTGCCAAAAGCGTTTACTGCTCCATCTAAAATTAGGCCCCATCTTGATCCAGGCTCAGGACCTTCTTCCGGTAATGGTTCGTCACAATCTTTCATCTTCAAGTACAAGACATCTTCATCAGGAAAGTCAAACTTGAGAGATTGATATTCATTAATTGGTTGATGCGCCAAATGATCGGCGAGAATGCTTCCTTTGACCGCTTTTTGAGCACGGTATTCAATGTCATATTCGGATAACAGCATTTGCCATCGGGCAATCCTTCCTGTTAAGGCGGGCTTTTCAAAGACGTACTTGATCGGATCCATTTTGGAGATTAACCAAGTAGTATTGTTGATCATGTATTGGCGGAGACGTTTTGAAGCCCAAGCCAAAGCACAACATGTTTTTTCGAGCATGGAGTAACGAGACTCACAGTCTGTGAATTTCTTACTCAAGTAATAAATGGCATGCTCCTTCTTACCGGTTTCATCTTGCTGTCCAAGCATACAACCCATGGATTCTTCTAACACAGTAAGGTACATGATTAATGGTCTTCCTTCAACTGGAGGAATCAATATTGGTGGTTCTAACAGGTACTCTTTGATACTGTCGAACGCTTTCTGGCAATCTTCAGTCCATACAACCCCTTGATCTTTGCGGAGAAGCTTGAAAATTGGCCCACAAGTAGCAGTCATTTGAGAGATAAACCTGGAGATATAGTTCAATCGTCCGAGAAATCCTCTTACTTGCTTTTCAGTTTTTGGTGCAGGCATCTCTTGAATAGCTCTGACTTTGTCGGGATCTACTTCAATACCTCTTTGGCTGACAATGAAACCCAAGAGTTTTCCAGATCTAACCCCAAAAGTACATTTGTTAGGATTCAAGCGAAGCTGATATTTCCTTAGTCGTTGAAACAACTTCAAAAGGTATTCAATATGTTCTTCTTCTGTGCTGGACTTGGCTATCATGTCGTCCACATAAACTTCTATTTCTTTATGCATCATGTCATGAAAGAGAGTAGTCATTGCCCTTTGGTAAGTTGCGCCTGCATTCTTCAATCCAAACGGCATCACTTTGTAGCAAAAGGTACCCCATGGGGTGATGAAAGATGTCTTCTCCATGTCTTCAGGAGCCATCTTGATCTGATTATAACCGGAGAACCCGTCCATGAAGGAAAAGACGTTGAACTTAGCGGTGTTATCAACCAGCATGTCGATATGTGGTAATGGAAAGTCATCTTTTGGACTGGCCTTGTTCAAGTCACGGTAGTCAACACACATTCTGACTTTGCCATCTTTCTTCGGAACTGGCACTATGTTGGCCAACCATTGAGGATATTCTGAGGTGACAAGAAAACCTGCGTCGAGCTGCTTTTGAACTTCCACTTTGATCTTGTTAGCCATATCAGGGTGAGTCCTTCGCAATTTCTGCTTAACTGGCGGATATTCTGGCTTCAATGGCAAGTAATGCTGAACAATATTGGTATCCAACCCAGGCATGTCTTGGTAGGACCAGGCAAACACGTCAACATATTCTTTGAGAAGGTCTGTCAACTTACTCTTGATATCAGCATCAAGCAGCGATCCAATGGTCACTTCTTTTTTGTCTTCTTCAGAACCCAAGTTGATCTTTTCTAAAGGCTCTTTGTGAGGCAGAATGGCTCTTTCCTCGTGCTTAAGTAATCGAGAGATCTCGTCCGGGATCTCCTCTTCTTCCTCTTCTTCGGCTTCGAACACAGGAAACTCAAAGTTGGGAGAGGGCATAGGGTTATTGCATTCAATGGGTTTATCAATAGTAAATCTGCACATGTGATTTATATCTATTTCAGAAAATTTATGAATGCAAGAGTGTATGCAGATTTTTTTGAAAAAGTTTTTTTTTTCCTTTTATTTTGGTTTTTTAGGATTACCATTTCCAGAAAAAAGCACAAAATAAAACACATAATGTAGGGAATTCCAAATGACGCTTTATTTATGATTCATTTTTGAAACAAAGCCCTAAACACAAACTCATTTGCCTTGGGCAGGACAAAGAGGGAAACTTTTAAAACAAAGCCCTATACACAAAGTTATTTGGGCGGAACATTTAAAAGCAAAGCCCTATAAAACATCTCTCTGCTTTGGGCAAGGCAGGAGGTCAAAATAACAGCGAGGTGATTACTTTGAGCGGCGAACAACATTCGGAACGTCGACAGCTTTCCAGTAGCAACGAACTCCTCTGTGCATTATGTATTCAGGAAAATTTCCCTCGGAATTATCTTCAGTATTGACATCGACTGCTGGTCGAGCAGGATTCGAAGGTCCTGGTTTGTCAACCTTGTTCTTTGTAGAGTTGAAACGGTCTTCTTCTACTTCTTGAAGAGCATAAGACGAGTCACAATCTTCAGAATTTTCAGGATGTATTTCCCAGTCTTCAGGATGAAGAGACTCATTGTCAGCGACACTTTCCGAGTCAGTTGCGGGACCATCTTCCCCTTCATCTTCAAAAATGGCATTTATGTGATAATAACCATCTTCAGGATTGTTAATCTTGGTAGATGCATTGAATCCGAAATCTCCAGTAACTTCAGGTTGCTGAGAAAATTGACAAGGCTGATAAGCCTCTTCTGGTTGACTATCATATTCAAAGGAATCTCCCCATCCAGTTGGTTGGATATCCTCAATCGCAATCTTGTAACTTTCAGGTGCAGTATACTTCACCATGTAATCAAATTTTCCACTTGGTTGTCCCAAGGTGTCCCAGATTTCTGCAGGAACAGGCTCAGTTTCTTTGCCATTGGATTCTTCTGAAGGAGGATATGGTTCTTCCTGAGATATGTATCCCGAGTCATTGAGATAACATTTCCATTCTTCTTCAGTATCAGGTAGACCTTCTTCGATGCATTCTTCGATAAGGACATTAACCTCTTGAGGAATTGGGTTAAGGAATCCTCCACTAATGAATGTTTCTTTGATCGGACGAAGGGTTTCATCCTTCTTGGTGCAGTTTGAGAATGTTGGTGAACATCCGAGACCTGCTCTAGTTTCATTCTTGGTAGGGATCACAACTTGCCCCCAGCCAGTGGTAGTTCCATCTTTCACTACTTTTACTGCCTCTTTATATGAAGAAATTGATGCTTTCTTTTTGGAAGACTCGTCTTCTAAAGAGAGACCTTGGAACTGCGTTCCTTCCACATCATCGGCACTTATGAAAGAGAAATTGGATAAATGGCTCACCATCAAGGCTTGTTCTCCACTTATCGTTACCAATTTTCCATTTGTTACAAATTTTAACTTTTGGTGGAGCGTAGAAGTTACTGCCCCTGCTTCATGGATCCATGGTCGTCCTAACAGACAGCTATAAGCAGCTTGAATGTCCATGACTTGGAAAGTGATTTGGAATGTATGTGGACCAATTGTCATGGGAAGATTGACTTCGCCGATAACAGATTTTCGCGATCCATCAAATGCTTTGACAACTACACCACTGAACTTCATAGGCATTCCTTGGTAAGACAAGCGAGCAAGAGTCGTCTTTGGCATCACATTCAAGGAAGATCCGGTGTCTACCAACACATTGGACAAAGAGTCTGACTGACAGTTCATAGAAATGTGCAAAGCAAGATTGTGATTTTTACCCTCCTCGGGGAGTTCTTCATCACAGAAGCTTAAATTGTTGCAAGCTGTTATGTTGGCTATTATCCCATCAAAGTGATCAACAGTCACATCATGGTATACAAAAGCTTGATCTAAGACTCTCATCAGGGCTTCCCTGTGGGCTTCTGAATTCAACAGCAATGAAAGTATTGAGATCTTTGAAGGAGTCTGCATAAGCTGATCCACAATCTTATATTCACTTCTTTTGATAAGTTTCAAAATTTCATCAAAATCAGGATTGACATTGGTTCCACTGGATTGACCAACATCAGTGTTTGTATTACTGACAGGAGTTTCCACAGGATTCTCTACTGGTGTATTGACAGGATTTTGCCCGGTAACAGGAGCAACAGGCTGCTTTGGAGGTAGCGGAGTATACACACGTCCACTTCTTGTTACACGACTCACATCAGCAATGTTTACAACGGATGAGAGAGTAGGCAAAGGAACTTCTTGTCCGTCCTTTATCATTGTGGCATTGTAGTTGTATGGAACTGCCTTGTCAGAGTCATAAGGAACAGGTCCAGGTAGACAAATGATTAAAGGAGCAACAGGAACCTTCGGCTTGTTGTAAGTAACTTCCATGCGCTCAGGCATGTTGAAATAAGGAACGATGACGTTAACTGTAGGCATTTCCGAGTTGATATCTGAGACTAAAAGCTCATGCGGATAACATCCTATCATGTTAACTTCATTTTCATCCCTATTTCTGTAGATCTCAATAGTACCATTATCTAGCAAAACTTGGAGATCTCTTCTCACAATCGAACACCCGTGAGGATCCACACAACATATTCTACAGGAACCGTATTGATGTTGGCGAAAATTCTGCCCCCGACAAAGAGTGGCGTGCATTTGTACCAAATCTGCTCTTGAGAAGTTGATATTATAGACTCGGTATTGGCCAGGACATCCATATACCATGTTTACAACATGCCCTCCATGATTGGGCAGCGGATTTGCTTGCACATTAGGATTCAAATTTCTGAAAGAGAGGAGATTAGATCTAACCAACCTCTGAACTTCATATTTCAAAGCTATGCAATGCTCAAGATCATGGCCAGGTGCCCCTTGATGATAAGGGCATGAAACCTCAGCTTTGTACCACCATGGGAGTCTCTCAGGTACTGGTGGTGGTGCTTTAGTTTGAATAAGGCCTCTTTCAATCAGTGCAGGGTACAATTCTGTGTAGGTCATTGGAATCGGATCGAACTATGGAGCTCTTTGTACTCGATTCTGATTATTGTTTAACTGCTGAGCCTGTTGTCGAGGCTGTTGTTGTTGAAACTGAGGAGTGAATCCTGGATTCGGTGTTGTGTTAACGACTGGTGTGATAGAAGCAACCTGTCGTTGACGATTGACATTTCCTCTTGGCTTTCCTTGGGATACCATGTCAACACTTTGTTCTTTCTTCTTTGGGAAACCACTTCCAAACTTTTTGATTCCACTTGAAGATCCACCTTCTTTAGTCAGACGTCCGGTTCGGACTCCTTCTTCTAAACGCATACCCATGTTTACCATTTCGGTGAAATCACTTGGAGCACTAGCAATCATGCGTTCATAATAAAACGGACTGAGAGTATTCAAAAAGATCTTTGTCATCTCTTTCTCTTTTAACGGTGGATTAATCTGAGCAGCGGTTTCTCTCCATCGTTGGGCATATTCTTTGAAAGCTTCATGGTCTTTCTGAGCCATGGATCGGAGCTGATCTCTGTCTGGAGCCATATCCGAGTTGTATTTGTATTGTCGGACAAAGGCCTCACCTAGGTCATTGAAAGTCCGAATATTGGTGCTATCCAGACCTGTGTACCACTTCAGTGCGGCACCAGTCAAACTGTCTTGAAAGTAATGGATAAGCAACTGATGATTATCTGCATAAGTAGACATCTTTCTAGCATACATCACAAGATGGCTTTGCGGACAAGAACTACCTTTGTACTTCTCAAAGTCAGGGACCTTGAATTTAGCAGGTATTTGTACACTGGGAACCAAACATAGCTCTTGGGCATTCTTTCCAAACAAATCTTTTCCCCGAATAGCTTTGACTTCCAGCTGAATCTTGTTGAACTGCTCTTGGAGATCTCCCACAAGATTACGCTAATTTGTGCTATCACTCTGATCATGATAAATCTCATTGTCTCCGTAAGGAACAGTGTGAACCATAGGAGTCGGAACCGTCATAGTGGGTTGAGAAAGTGCCATGGTGACTTGAGAAAAAGTTACCCCCTGATTTGGAGTGAACTGTGAACTCTGAGCAGCAGGCGTTTCAGTTGTGGATGTTTGAACCCCAGAAACATTATGGCGGAAACCTGTACCAAAGCTGAAAGGCGTGCCCCAACCTTCTGGCATGGAGAAAGATGGAATACCGAACGCAACTGTAGAAACTGGAGTAGTGACCTCAGATGTTACTGTTGCTTGACTGTTGGGTGGCGGCGGCTGATTCTGTGCGGCCATTAAAGAGTCAACCAGAGTAGTGAGACTTTCCAATTTTTCCTGAAGGGTGGTCACTGTACCACGAAGCTCAATATTCTCTTGTTCAGAGTGTTCCATTACTCTTCTTCTGCTTGAACGAGTATTGTATCTGTGATCTGATTGCGAGCACGGTCGAGAAACTTTGAGACGCGACAGCTTGACGATCTAATGGAGAAAGATCCAAAAGATAAGACTCTATACAACAGACTCGATATGCAGAATGATGTATGCAAAAAGAAATTTATGATTTTTCCAAATATTTTAAAGATTATTCTCTTGCAAACATTTGAACACAAACAAATCTTTTATTCATTTATATATTTTTTTTTTATTTTTTATTGCAATAATGGGAAATGTTACAACATTGGAGCGTAGCTCCTTACAAAAGCAAATGATAAATAAAAAGCTAAACAATCCTAAGCATCTTCATCAGACGAAGAACCAAATGCATTGTGCAGCTTGAGCTTCATGATTTCTTTCCCATAGTAAGCTTTCAATTCGGCCTTTTCGGTCTTTAGCTTGTCAACAATATTCTTCCAATCGTCAGGAGTTGGAGCGTTGCTTGTTGAACCTTCAGGTTTTTTCTTGCTTTCTTTGATGTACCTCTTGATTGCAGCGTCTTTCTGACGAATCTTCTCATCTTTACTCATGAGCCATCCATCTTGACAGTAGAGAGTTTCTTCGTGATCTTTCACTTGTTTCTTCAACCTTCTGTTTTCCATATCGGTCCTACGAAACTTGTGCTCCCAAGCATTTTTCTCTAACCTCATCTTGGCTAAAGTGTCTTGGTATTCCTTCATAGTGGGAATGGGAATATTGGGTAGTTGAGGTACCACAAGAGACATGGGTTTTTCATAATCATAAGGCATTTGAAACTCCTTTGCTCTTTTCTTTACCCAGCAGGTGTAGGCGTCCGTAGCAATGCAATTCTTTTCCTCACCTTTTTCTTTCCATCGGACGTCGTACCAAGCCCTCATCATTCTTGTCTTCAATCTTTGAGGATCTTCCCTTTCTTGATAGAAGTAGCTTTCTACTGCGAGACCAACAGGTTTAACTGAATTTGCATACCCGAGTTGTCGTCGGGCTAAGATCGGGATTGTAGTTAATTCCTCCTTGTGTACCAATGAGAGGTACGTTGGCGAATTCTCCGCAACTATCAATGGTTTCTGTACCACAGCGAGCCAAGGTATACCAACGGATATCATTATTAGTAAGAGACATAAGTCTTCGAGGCCAACGCAAACCTTCTCGGTTTTCTGTGAAAATAGGAGACTCAGGTAAGTGTGAAACAATCCATTTGAACAACAAAGGTGCACAACATACAATGATTCCACCGCCTTGGCGATTCCTATGATGGACAGAGAAATACATGTCACCAAGTAAAGTCGGAACAGGATTTCCAATCAGAAAAATCTTTATGGCATTGATATCAACAAAGTTGTCGACATTGGGAAACATAACCAACCCATAGATGAGCAAGGCTAGTACAGCTTCAAAAGCTATCATGCTACCAGTTTCGATGAAATCAAAGGCTTTCTTTACCAGGAAGTGTGAGGTTAAACCCGGGAGGTTTCCTTTGGTAGTCCAATTACTCTCTACTTCAGATTTCTTCAAGTGGATACTTGTTGCAATGACATGTGACTTAGGAATGGCTTCCAAACCATTGAAGGGTATTTTGTCAGACACAGGGATACCCAAAAGATTGGCATATTCTTCCAAGGTCGGTACCAACTGGTAGTCTGGAAAGGTGAAACAACGGTAGACGGGATCATAGAACTGAACCAGAGTTTTGAGAAGTCCTTCATCAACATGAGTGTTCAGGATAGGCAAAAGTTTTCCATAACTTTTCCTAAAATTGGAAGGATTTTGTACAGAAGATGCTAACTCTATCAGTTTTCCCACATCAGGCGCTTTGAAACCGTATTTCTTGGTATGCCTTTTTACTTCTTCCATGACTAAATCCTAAAATGTTTGCAAAGAAAATTTCTCTAAATCTTTGGAAAAATCATGTTTTTTTATGGAAGAAATGGGTTTTTTTTTTAATGTATGAATGCGTGGATGCATGAATGCCACATATTCAAACATGGTAAAACAGACATGGTAATGGTAACGCAAACATGGTACACAAACATGGTAATTCAAACATAGTACACACAGGTTCAAAGGTCCAGCGTCACGAGCATGAGGTCAGAGAACCAAATAGGGATAGATCTAGTTAATCACCTGTACAACATGTTCTACTGATACGTCAGAGTCTACATTTTTCTTTCGGATATTACCGGCTTTCACAACTAAACTGATGAGCCAGAAATATTCTCAAGAAAAACTCGTCTGAGTGTGGTTCTCCGCATGACAACTATCCAAGTCTTCACCTGGATCGTTTCTGCACCACGTCCTAATAAGGCCAGGATGGGTTGGGGTTCTACGGTCTCTCAGCTTCTATAGTTCAATGTGGCAATAATGTCTTCGCTACGAAAGCATGCTAAACATATATTACCAACAAGGAACCTCCACTGAGCGGAAGGATTCTCAAGTGCGCCTGCACATGACTATACCCTCCACCTAATTTCTTATGTGTACTTAATCCGGGTTAGGATTTGTCCATAATGTATCACTTGTAACAGAACCACACAAGTAACAGAACCAAAGAATCACATATGTAACAAAAATTAAAATAAAAATAATAATTAGAAATAACCCTTCCTTTGGAAACAATAAAAAGAAATTCCCCAGTGAAGTCGCCATTTTTCTGTCGCGGGCGAAAAATCGTTTTGTTCCTCTTTTTTGTGGATGAGACACCTGATGCCTTCTTTGGGCTCGAGTGCTCATAAAAATGATTTTTCTTTTGTACGGACCAAACTTTTTATTATTTCCAAAGGAGGAAAAGGAAAAAAGCTGCAATAACCTAAAAGTGGGGGGAGATCTTGGGTAAGAGGGTTGGTTATACGAAGGGAAGGTATTAGCACCCAACGTATCTGTAGTACTCTACAGGGTTCTTTATTGTTTTTTATTCTATGTTACGGTGGAGGTTCTGTTGTGAAATAGGTGGGACCTAAGGTGTTTGTTTGATTATGCTCGCAAAGATCATCGCGATCCTCTGCATACATATCCCTTAGAGGGAATCAGAGCATCTGTAGCTCGGGGTCTACGGGTGCTAAGGTTTGAATGGTTTTTTTTTTTTTGTTTTGTTTTGCTCGCCAAGGATCGACCTTGTGCCTACGTATTCTCAAAGGGATGTTGAGAAAGTCAGAGCAATCGTAGTTCCCACTTATGCTAGTGGAAGCAAAGAAAAATAGACAAATGTCGTCTAAATGCTAGATGTATCTAATCTATATCATCACATACATCTGTTTGATTTTGTTTGTTTAACCAGCCTTGTGGCAAAAACTTTCAATGAAGTCAGCCTTGTGACAAAAAGTTTTGATTAATCAGCCAGCCTCGTGGCAAAAGTTTCAATGAAGTCAGCCTTGTGACAAAAACTTTGATTAATCATCCAGTACGGTGGTAAAACAGTTTGATTTGATTAGCCAGACTTGTGGCAAAAAGTTTGATTGATTAGCCAGACTTGTGGCAAAAAAGTTTGATTGATTGATTGTTTGTGATGATATATAAGAGATACTCCTAGCATAGAGATGAAAAATGTCTAATCTCCTAGGGTATTTGGTTTTGGATATTGGGGGATGCTTATAAGAAGCCCGTGGGTCCTTGTACGAAGCCCAAGAGGAGGCTATCCGAGGGTCCTTGCATTGTAAGCCCAAGAGGAGGCTATGGGAGGGACAATCCAGGGTCCTTGCATTGTAAGCCCAAGAGGAGGCTATGGGAGGGTCACTCGTTTGTACAAAGCCCAAGGGGAGGCATGGTATAGTTGGTTTGAGCTCTTAGAGCGATTTCACCGGGAAACCATACTCTATGTCCTAACCTAAACTAGTGGAGATTCTTTGCACGAAGCCCAATAGGAGGCTATGGGGAACCTAGTGTTGTACTAAGTTGAACAAGTATACATATCACACATATGAACAAACATGAACAAGTTATGAACAAACATGAACAAATATGAACAGTTATGTATATGACAAAGTGTGTGTATATAATGGAGTTTATGAAGGAAATATACCTGTAAGCATGATCCATTTGTATACACAGGGGCTCGGGACTCATACTCGGGGAGAGGTCCACTTGAATTTATTCAAAGCTATGTAAACAGGTATTTACAAAGGGGCTTGGGACTTATACCTACATGGAGGCCCATGGTATATTTTTGGGAAGATTTAAGGAAACCTTCATTTTTGGTTTGTTATTCAAAGTTAAAAAGTCAAACTGATCGAGGTATGTACAAAAAGGTGTATGTACAAAAAGGCGTACAATGAAATACCTAATTTCATGTACTGGAATGGGTATGTACGAAAGGGCTCGGGACTTATACCTACATGGAGGCCCATGGTATATTGAAAAGTTTTGTTTCTTTGGAGTTTTGTTGCTTTGAAAATGATTTGAAAATTGTTTGAAAATTGTTTATTTTGAAGAAGTTTTATTGTTTTGAAGAATGTTTTGAAAACTGTACAAAAAGAAAAGAAATGGGACTTACACTCTCTAATATTCGAGAGGCCCCACTTCGTTTTGAAAATCAATTGATCAATTAAAAAGATTTAATCAAAAGTTTTCTTTGAGAATCAAAAAGAAATGGTTTATCGTTTTTGAAAAGAATCGTGATCGCTTGTTTTAAAACGATTTGAATTTGACAAAAGTCAACTTAATTAAGTTAAAACAAGTTTTAATGCTTAATTAAGACCTAAATGATTATGGTTTGATCACAAAAAAAAATTTACAAGTGATTAGGTTAAAAAATTAAATGAAAAAACAATATTTAAAGTATTAAAAATACTTAAATATAAGTCATTTTAAACCTAAATAAAAACATATTAAATAAATATTTTTTGATGATTTTTTTTGATATTGTCAAAATAGGTATATTAAATAAGAAGTGTGTAAAAAATGAAGAAAAAATAATGAATTTTGATTGGTTAAATTAATTGATGAAGTTTGTTAAAAAATGAAAGAAAACAAGTGGTAAAAAATTGGTTTTGTCTCCACTAGGGTTTGAACCCACGCCCTCTCTCTCACAACTCAAAACACTTGCCAACTGAGCTGCGCGCGCAGCTTGTAATATACATGCTTCTATTGAATTATATTTTAAACTTAGCATTTGAAATTTCCAAACCAAAACTGGCGCCAAGAACACACCTTCAACTGATTTTCAAAAATCTTCAAAACTGTGTTGTTTTGTTTAATCAAAGGGTCTATCTCACTCGGTTTTTCACGAGGAACATGATGATGACCTTTAATTTCATTTATTTTCATTCTAAGGGGGGCAATTTTCGCATGAACATGAAGAACCCTAAAACTGAATTTGATCGTGAAATCGTGTATGTGCAAGTTATGATGCAATTGATTGAGGGTTAATGATCCTCATGTGTGCAGAAATGAGATGGTATGTTCATATTTCATTTATGATGCGTGGAGAGTAGAGTTTGAAGTTCAAGTGCACTTACCTCAAAAACGGCCAAACTGAGAATTGGATTTTGATCTGGAGGTGTTACAGATGCTTTGTATCAATCTGAATAGCTTCTATGATGATTATGGAAGGTGTCTGGATGTCTGGAACAAGTTGAATTCATCTGAGCATAGTCATGGGACCCGATCTGCAGTTGCTTGGAGTGAGGATCGAATCTGATGATGGAGGTGTTTCAGGTCATGGATGATGATTGGTATAGCTCATATATGATATATGGAATGTGTTTGAAGCATTAGTTTGGACAGAAATGAGCTTGTGTGGATTTTGGCATGATAAGGCTCATTTGATGTTCATATGGAGGTTGAAAAGTGAATCTGAGTTTTGGGGTGATTTGGGGTGTGTGAGTGGTTCAAACACATCCCATATGATGTTTATGAGTTGTTAGAACCATCACTTTGGCCATAACTTCAATGATTTGGAGGTTGAGTTTTCTACCTCTTTGAAAACTATGAAACTTGTAATTCAAGAAAGAAGAGAGAAAACCTATAATTGTGAGGTTTTGGTGTGAATTGAAGAGTGATTTGCACCTCTATTTATAGGCCAAAGTTTCTGAATACAAAGCTCTTGCAAGTTGATCAAGAATGATGATTTGGCTTAAGAGATAAAATGGAATCTTTCACATTAAATGCAAATGGTTAAAAGTGACTTAACCATGGTTATTTCTCAAGCTTCTTATCCTCTTCCATTCTGATCTTAAATCAGAAAATATCTACCAATTATTGCTTCTATGCATCATTACTTGGATCATTTGGCAAATTGGTTCATAACTTAGTGAAAATGGCATGTAATTTCAAGTGAAAAGTTCACTAATGTCAAAATTCAAAACCATGGCTACACTCCATATTTTTTCATGCTCTTGGACATTTTGGAAAGCTCATATTACACACTTCAAAACCCTAGTTGAAAGTTTCTTCAAGATCCTTAAGGAAGTGGGTGAAAAAGATCCATGAACTTTGAAGAAAATGAAGTTTTAAGTGAAATTTTCATAAGATACCAACTTTGAAGCTCCATATCTCTTAAATGGTTGATCTTATGAAAAAAAATTATATGTGACAAAGTTGTTCATTGGATCAAAATCTACAACTTTCATGTTGGAAGTTTTTTTCAGTTTGTAGGTGAAATTTTGAGTTATTCCCTTTCAAAGTTTGGAAAAAACCATTGAAAAACACTTAGAAATTTTTCTAAGTATGAAAGTCAAACTTTTGACTTTTTGATTCTTGATTGATTTTCTTGATTTTTCTTGATCAAATGACTTCTCATATCATATATTGATGATTTAAAACTTCAAAAGTCATGGTTGACCAAAATTCCCCAAAAGTCAATGGTGATCTTGTACAGTTGACTTTTTCAGACGAATCGCGTTTCTGGAGTTTTCAATGAAACAGGCTATCCTCATCAAATGAATGGTATGAATGGATCACATTGAAGCATTAGAGGATATTGAGCCATGGTTTGAGTTGTGACACCATGTCCTGATTAAAAAGTCAGTTATTTAGTGAATTAGGTCAAAAACCCTAATTGTCGACCAGATGAAATTGATGACTGTGGATCTTGAATTGAGATGTAATCTCCATTGGATATTGTCATGGGGATTATTTGAGGATGATTGAAACCTTTGATTGACTTCCTGGGGGTTTTTAGGGTTTCCCAAATGTGATCCCTGATTTCAGTCCCTGATAGTTCAAAATTCTGATCTGAGGATTTGTCTGATCAATCTTTGTGTAGGAGATGTTATGAGCCAATGGATTAGGTCAAAATGATGCACTTGAGGTCTTGATATCATGTCCCAAGCCATTAGGTCAAATTCTGAGCAAAAGTCAGGAGTGTGCTGTCTTCAGTCAAAACCCTAATTCAGTCGATTCAAAGCTGTTGAGCTTGTTGAAATGAATCTCTGAGGACCAAATGTTGATTGTAGATGAAGATGATTCATTTGAGATGAAGGGAGAACAAAACCCTAATTGATTGTTACTTGTACTGATGAGTGATTTCTTGTTTAAATCCTGCTGAGTCACAAGTAGCAAACACAAGCTATGCAATTTGTTAGAGATGCAAATGATGCATATGCAATGATATGAGGTGGTATCTTAGGTCAAAAATTGGGGTATGACATGCATGTGTGCATGTGTGCGTGGATATGTCATGTTTTATTATTTTTAGGAAACTTTAGCTTTGTCTCAAACCAACAACACAAAATAATAGAAGGAACTGAAATACCACCAAGATGAATAAGAAAACTCCACTAGATTTATAACCAAGTTCTTGACATAATCAGAATCACAAATCAATCCACTCTCATGAGCCAACAAAACAAATAAATGGAACCAAAAACCCCATCCAACAAGTCTGGTGGTGGTTCAAATAACAAAGTCATCACTTAAGCGGGATCCCCCATGTCCACATGACGGAGGGGGCTCTCTCCAATGTTCTTGTCACTCCAGGTCTTCATTTCTTCAAAGAGCTTCTTGGTCTCAACACGGGTTGGCCTCTTAATGATTTCTTGAATCAGCAGGTCTTTTCTGAAATGCATTGTTTCCATGTGGCGATTCTTCAACTCCCAATATGTAGCTTCCTCTTGAGCTTGGGCACTACCTTGATCTTTTTCTCTTATCTGACCCTTCAGCTTCCGGATTTCTTCGTAACACTTCTCTATGGTGCTTTGGCGTTCCAACAAGAGTTTGTCTGCTTTCTTACGACGAGTCTTCTCTGAATTGGCTTTTTCAGTCTGAATCTGGAGCTTTTCAGTTAGTTCTGCCAACTGAGCTTCATAATGCTCTTTCAGCTTCTTTTCTTGAGTTTCGGTAGATTTAGCACCTACAGTCATCCTTGGCCTCTTTTGAGAAGTACTCCCTCTAGCATACAATTCTTCGAGCTCTATTTCTCTTAATTTCAACTTATGGAGTGCGGAAAGCTTCTCTTGCCGAGAAGTATTCATCTTAACATGCATTATTTCCACCTGTTCAGTCAGTCTTCGATTCTCATCCACAGTTTGGTTATAACGAGGCATGGAGACGATGTTGGATTGTTCACCAGCAGGGGGTACAAAGGATCTTTAGGAGGGAAAGGCATCCCTTGAGCATCAACCACAGATTTGACCCACTTAGTATAATCCTCATAAGTAGCACAATCTCTTTGACCAAAATGTTTCTTATCTCTCCAACAAATACTCTTCCAAGCTTGTGCAGCCTCTGCCATCTACCCACTGTCGGTGGCTGAATGATAGAAAATATTCTCAGCAATTTCTGTCTGCTCGGGGGGACTGATAAAAGCATATCCAAATGTTCTCCTAGCCAGGACGGGATTATAGTTGATTCCACCTCTAAGACCCATGAGAGGTACATTTTTGAACTTTCCGCAACTCATAATAACTTCCATGCTATCTAAAGATCTATTGTGCCAGACAATATCTTTGGCCCTCAGCCCCATAATTCTCTCAGCCCATTTAGATGTGTGCCTATTATCAACGAAAGCGCCACGCTCGGGCAAATGCGATCTAAACCAACGATACAACAACGGAGCACAACATCTAACGAAACCTCCCTTTTGACTATTCTTGTGATGAATGGAGTGATAAACATCCCCCAAAAGCGTAGGAACCGGGTTTTGAAGAATGAATATATGAATTGCATTCATGTCAACAAAGTTAGGCACATTTGAGAACATCATGATACCATAGATACTTAGAGCGAGGATAGCTCTAAATGTGTCCCATTCTTTTCCCTCAACAGCATCACAAGAGAATCCAGATTCGGATTCGGGAATGTATAGGAAAGGTAGCGCCTACCAGTCTTCATTGGTGGAGCCATGTGTTGGTCGGAGACAAAGCCAAAAGTTCCTGAAAATAAATGAACATGCATGTTAAATGATATGGTGGAATGTCTTTCATTGGGAGAATCCTAAAGTCTTTTCATTATTTTTCTTTTCTCTTTTTTTTTTCCTTTTTCCCTTTTTTTTTTGGTAAAAAATCGTATATATTTTTATCTGAAATAGACTTTAGGATTTTCCACGAATGAAGTGAGGTGGATGCAATAGCGTGATGTGTCATGTGCGTGATGTGGTGAGAGACTGAGTGTCTCTCGCAACTCTGGATATATGGGTAGCACTGAATACAATAGGTTCAAAATTCCGGCTTCAGATTGCAATATGGAAATCCGGGTGTGATGAAGGCTAGTATCCTGTCCCTCCCCAAACTCACAGGTATGAATTCTAGACACGGACAGGTGGTCCCTAGTGGTCACTAGGGTCTACAGTTCCCATGGGGTACAAAGTGTTTGAGGCAACAAGCGTGCCAGACACAGTGTTCTATGAAAGAACCTCGCCCAGTTGTGGTACCCCATGTCAAGCTCGATCGTAGCAAGAGCCACGGGAGTCAACATGAGCATCCACGCTAATCCTATGTGTCACTGGCCTGGGTAGTGGGCCTTTTACCTCACAAAAACCCCCCATCTGCAAAACAAAGCAGAAAAATATGTGGTCCCCACGGGGATCCATAATATAGTCCAGATGCATGATGTGCAAGCAGAAATAAACATGATATGCAAGCAGAAAATAAACATGCAAACATATATACAAGATATAGACATAAAAAACAAATAAACACCCAATAAAATAAAACAAACAAAAGCTAGGATCGACTCGCCAAGAATGGACCAGCACAGGTCTATCACATCCCCAGCAGAGTCGCCAGGTGTCGCTACCGCGAAAAATGGATCAGAGTCGCCACTAATATATTTATCCCATAAGGGAAAGGAATACTAGGAAACCTAACTCAGAACAAGAACAAGGTCTTTCGACCAGAGAACAGGGCACGGGAGTCGGTTACGCAAGGGGAAGGTGCTAGCACCCCTCATGCCCATCGTACTCGATGGTATCCACCTATGTTTGTTTCTATCTAAAGGGTGTATCTATGTCTAAACTAAATGCGAATGAATGCAAAAAGAAATACGGGGAAAAGAAGGAATTATTTACAAGTGTGCTCGCTTAGGCCCCGCGACCCAATGCCTACGTATCCCTTAAAAGGAATCAGAGCGACCGTAGTTCGGCTCAATATTTTCTATGTTTTTGTGTTTTTTAGTTGAACAGAGGTTAAAGTCGCACTCCACAATGCTCGACCTTTGGAGACTTATACGCCTAGTTATGGAATGGATTCAACATGTTCTTAAGAATGCCACAAGGGCGAGAGATAGAAAAGAGTTTGAGTGTTTCGAGGAAATCCCTAAGGCAAGGGAAGCTCGAGTTACTCTTTGGTTTGTGTCTTTTAGAATTTGGGAACTTACGCCCGAATGGTTCCCTAAAGCAAGGGAGATCCAAGCACTCGAATGATTCCCTAAAGCAAGGGAGATTCAAGCTTCCATTCCCTTTTTAATGATTTTCACTTTTTATTAATGTTTTTTAAGTGTTTTCTTTGTATTTTTTAGAGGGATTTTATTTTGAGTATTTATTAGGTGTTTTAGTGTTGAAAAGAAAAAGAATGAAATGGGGGAGACTAGCCTATTTTCTAAACCTAGAGTTATTGTTCAAAGGGGAAATTCTAAGTCTAAATTATGCTAAGCAAGTATAAAAATATATACAAAAATCAATTTAAAGAAATTAAAGCCTAATTAGAAATCAAGGATTAAAATCTAAACTACACATGGAAGTACTCACAAGCAATTTTGTATTTTATTCATGTTTAGAACTATTTTCAAAAATTAAAACTAACAAAAACTAAGTATTTTTATTATGTGAAAACCAATCAAAATTAAAAGAAAATCAATCAAATAAAATTCTAATCAAAACAATTACTTCTAAAAAAAATCTAATTGACAAAAAAAACTATTTTTTTATCATTTTTTTTATTTAGGCAAAAATTCAAGTAACAAGCAATGAAAATAAAATAAAAAGAACTACTTTTGTTTGTTTTTGTTATTGCCAGAAGGGGGTGAATTAGTAAAAAGAAAATGAACTATTTACAAGGTAAATGGCGCTTGGGCCTGATTTAAGGGTGTGGAAAGTAACGGCGTCAGGCCCATTCAAACAAAAATGTGTTATCATAAGCAAAACGGAGGTGCACAACAATGCTCTAGCCCATGGTCACGATGATTCATCCACGGCCCATGACACAAACCCAATCTACTTCTATTTTATTTCATTTTCATTTTATTGACTCAACATGTGATCTACTATATATCCTATGGTTTTTATTTTGATAAGAAAATGAAACGTGACATGCAAATATAGTGGACAAATATCAATGGGTCAAGTAGTACTTAAGTCATATAAGACAAAAACAAAGCCTCAGCAAATCGTTTCACGCCACCTCACCATTTCAATCATTGAAATAAAACAAAATCTGCAGCAAGATGGGAGAGATGACCAATAAACACGCGCCACGCCTGCAATCGGAGAGAGAGGATCACAGACGCCGGAGGTGCTCTCCGGTTGTCTTCTCCGATATGCACCACCACCGGCGTTCATCAAAATTTCCAGAAAATCAAAATGCATACATTGCCTCGCTCAGATTTTCGCGTAGAACATGAATCTGAGCTTAGATTTCTCTAACTCTCACCCTATCTTCTAAAACGCAAACACTCTTAAAACCTTACACGAAGGATTTTTCAGCAAAAACGCAAACCAGTCGTAGCACCAGTCATGTACACCTTCAATGATCCTAAATCTATGATTCAAACGGATAACCAAACATATCTCGAGCATATAGCCTTAAATTCAGAGATCTAGCGGATTAATTCATGAACAAGAAGCAAGATCATAAACTCTCAGATGCAAATGCTCTACATGTTACCACTATCATGCCAAGAGTGCTATGGACTTACCTGTGAATGAGCTTTGAATGACGAGCAAGAAGAACTCCGATGCTGCACTCCAAGCTTGTGTACGCTGATGATTTGAAGAGATCTTCGATCTTGAGAAATAAACTCAAGATTTAAGAGCAGTTTGCGGCTCGATGAGGCTGCGATCTACCTCAGGAAGCCATGGATGCTACTGCACTTGCTTGATTCTTTGAATGGCACTGCATGACGATGAATGTAGATGATGATTAATGAACGGATCCGGATGAGAGAGAGAGAGAGCAGTGATGTTGTTGTGGCGGTGGTTATGAATCGGAGAAGTCGGTTGGAGTTTGTTAGGGTGGTTGAAGGTGGAGAGAGAAGCGGTTATGGTTTGTTGTGGTGGAGAGAGAGAGGGACGAGAGAGAAGAGAAGAAAGGTGAGAGGAGAGTATGAAGTGTGATGAATCTGAAAAAAATGAAGTGTGTCCGTGATTTGTGAGGAGTTTTGAGTTATATAGTGGTGCATGAGGTTGCATGAGAGTTATGGTAGGCACTATTGTATCATAGATTTTCCTCACCCTTAATCCACACGTTTTACTATTCATGGTAAGCTTCTGGATACCTTTCACGTTTTGGAATTATGCATGGCTCAATATATACCTGGCTGGGAGATTACTCACATGCATGCTGCAGCAAATTGCAAATAATAGTCATGATGCCTCGTGCCCAAACATCACCCATGATGCCAGCTTTACATCTCTATAACTCTAGTTATGGCTCCCCATTTGTTTCAATTTTGGGCTCATTGTAAAGAGCGCATGGCAAATAATGATTTAACATCAAGATTGACCCACATGGAGACTTGTAGGGCCCTAGAAATGATCTCAAAGTTGACATGCCATGTGCTTGATAGAATGCACGCGCGTGACCTGGAATTTTGTCCAGCCAAGTGCCCACCTTTGACCAGTGTGAGGGTGTGACTTTGAAGCTTCATGATTGACTCAATATTCATCCAAATTGCTTTATTTTTGTCTCATTACACAGAGTGCATGGGGGATAAGAGATTCATACCAATTTTGTACCTGATGGACCTTTATATTTCTCTGAAATCAATCTCAAAGTAAGCACACCACCTGCTCGATGAAATGTGTCACGCTGCCCAGAAATTTGCCTTGCAACTTGACTTGTATTCCAATGAAAATGTTCAACTTCAATCTTGAATAACTTTTGATCCAATCTTCAAATGGAAAAGATGTCAACTACAAAATTGTTCACCTCCATGATTTGAACAATGTTGGTGTTTGACTTTCTTTGAAATAATCCGTCTAGACACGTGTAATCAGGGCTTGAAGTTGACTGCTTGTTCATCTCAAAAATGTCAAAATAATTCTAAGTGTTGTGACTTTCCTCTTATGGCAACTTCAATTTTCACCTAACTTTCCAATTTTGGTAACTTTTGCATTTTCTTGATTTTATTCATTTTGTTGACTTTTCTTGACCAATTTCCAACCAAAAGTCAATATTTGACATTTGGCCCTGATTTTGACCACAAAAGTCAACTTTTCCTGATTTTCCGATTTCAGATGAATTTCCCGATTAATCTGTTTCTGATCTGATTCTCAAGCAGCTTTCAACCAGAGAAGCTTCAATGAA
Organism: Vicia villosa; assembly: GCF_029867415.1. Classification (NCBI taxonomy): domain Eukaryota; kingdom Viridiplantae; phylum Streptophyta; class Magnoliopsida; order Fabales; family Fabaceae; genus Vicia; species Vicia villosa. The sequence continues at coordinate 75,221,284 of NC_081182.1, forward strand.
TATATTTCTTCAAGGAAATCATACTTCACATCCAAGAATCGTCTCCTGATTAAATCTTGACCAAAAAGTCAACAGGGTTGACTTTGGTCAAAACCCTAACTTTAAAAAAACCTGATTTTGAGTATTGCATCTTCTTATCAGAGCTCTGGATTAGAGTGAATGAAACCCTGATTTTGAGAGGACTTCAATGGGAATGATGCCATACAAACAGGCCTTAAACCTTCTCTTTAAACCAGGAATTTCTTCTGCAGGAGCTCTTCTCTTACCAATTTTGGATAGTGACCATGATATGGATGAATGTAATGGATGAATGGCATAGATGAGGTATGCAAATGAATGTAATGTGAAGGCCAATTGGGGAATAAATAAGTGGGCAAATTTTGGGGTGCAACAAATCTCTAATAACATTATCGCACCTTCTTTGCCACAAACATTTTCTTTCTTCTTCTATAATCTCTACTCTCTTATATTCTTTTTTTCCACCTTCTCATTTTTGTGTAAATGTTCTGTATTTCAGTTTTGTTTTTATCGCACATCTTCTTCTCTAATCTCTCAACACTTTTTTTCTTTTTCACCTTCACTAATCTTTCGTCTCTTCTATTTTTTATTTCATTATAATAATTTTTATATTATTTTATGCTATTATTTTATGTTTAATATTCCACTTTTGTCTAATTTAATTTTTACATATTAAATAGAAAATTGTTGTCAAAATATGACGAGTTTTGTTGTTATTTGATAGTGTATGAATGTCTAAATACACAATCATGTTGTCATCTATATGTGTATGTATGGCTCAATAAAATATTTGTAAAAAATCGAACCAACCAAACCGAATCAAACCACATTAGTTTGGTTTGGTTTGGTTAAGATTTTTTTTTAAAAGCCAACCGAACCAAACCAAACCGCACTATTTTTTCTCTTGCGGTTCGGATGATTTTTTTCGTCAAAACCGCCCAAACCGCACCGCGAACACCCCTAATTGTTGATACCAAACTAGGTGAACAATTACTTGGGTTCTTTAAAGTTTCTGCACTTTTATACCTTGTTATTGTGTGTGTTTAGAAAATGGTGTCTCGACATTCTTTAGGACATCTTTAATCTTAACGCTAAAATTTCAATATTCAATCTCCCAAATCTCATCAATGACACCATAAAATGCGATAGTTGCCAATACAGGATTCTTATCTTTCGAACTAGAGAAATACATTGATTCGGCTTCAACCATAACCCCACCTATTAAACTAATCTATGAATATCTTGTTATGCTCTATCAACAATAACTTGTCACTCATTCGGGGATATTTTTTCCTCAAAAGTATATTGTGAGTATCAACGAAAGATTGAACTTCATTTATATTATTCAATATATATAAATGTCCTTGAATAACTACATCCCGAGCCATTAACTTAACATTTAGACCTTGAATACCTCTTCCGTCTGTGTGATCAGCGTGACGAGACTTTGGAATGCATATAGAATCTGCTTCCGACAAATAGTTTGTAAAAAACTCAACAACTTCTTTAGTGATGTACCTTTCAACAATTGAAGCTTCCGGTCGATGATGATTCTTCGTATATCCTTTAAAGATCTTCATATATCACTCTATTAGATACATCCACCTTAAATAAACTGGACCACAAAATCTGATTTCTCTGACTAGATGAATAAGTAAGTGAACCATAATGTCAAAAAATGATGGAGGAAAATACATCTCCAATTGACACAAGATTATGGCAGTCTCATCTTCTAATTCATCTAACTTTTTAAAATCAAGAACTTTATTACATATGATATTGAAGAATAAGCACAATCTCGTTATAGTTACTCTCATATTCTTTGATAGGATCTAACGGATAGCCACTGATAGAAGTTGTTGCATCAATACATGACAATCATGAGATTTTAAACCAAATAACTTGAGATCTTTCATTGATACAAGTTTCTTGATGTTTGATGAGTAACCCAAAATTTTAATACCTTGCAGACACTCGCAGAAAATTTTCTTTCCTTTTTAGATAGAGTGTGACATGCTGGAGGCAGATAAGTTATTTTTCCTTTCTTTATTAGAGCCAACTATTTTCGTATACCCATCGCCTCCATATAAAGACGAGAATTCTTACTATCTTTAGTATTGCCTGAAATATTTAGAAGTGTGCCAATAAAACTATCACACACATTTTTCTCCACGCGCATCACATCAAGACAATGTTTAACATTAAGACTTGACCAATACGGAAGATAAAAAAAGATAGACCTCTTTTTCCATATATTTTTCACAACTACCCCTTTTTCTTTTTCTCACTTCCTGAAGAAAACATTATTGAGTTTCTGCCGTTGATAAACTTCATCCCCAGTTAAAGGTTCAGGAGCCTCATCAAACTCCTGCTCTCCATTAAAAACATCCCGCAATCTACGATAAGGATGATCGGGTCTTAGAAATTTTCGATGCCCAAGGTAAACAGTTTTTTTCCAAACTCAAGTTGGTGATAACAAGTATTATCTTCACAAATAGGACATGCTTTATGTCCTTTACACTATATCTAGCCAAGTTATCATAAGTAGAAAAGTCGTTGATTGTGCAAAATAACATTGCACACTTCTTAAACTTTTCCCCAGAATATGCGTCATCAACTTCAATGCCTTTATCCCACAAGAGTCTTAAATCATCAATTAGTGGACTTATATAAACATTTATGTCATTACCAAGTTGTTGTGGTCCAGCAATCATCATACTTAACTGTATATATTTGCGCTTCATGCACAACCAAGGAGATAGGTTGTAAATAGTGAGGAGAACATGCCACGAAGAATGATTAGTGCTCAAATTACCAAAGGGGTTCATTCCATCGATGTCAAGCCCAAGCCTAAGGTTTCTTGGCTCAACTCTGAAATCCGGAAACAACGATCAATTTTCTTCAATTGCAACAAATCAGCTACATGGCAAATGTTTCCATCATGAGTCCTTTCATCTGCATGCCATCTAAGATTCTTTGCGTCATTCGAATTAGCAAAAAGTCTCTTAAATCTTGAAATTATTGGCAAGTACCATAACACTTTAGCAGGAGAATCTTTCCTACTAACATTGTCATAGTTATTGTCATCACCATTGTCGGCCTTCAGCTTGTAACGCGACACACCATATTTCAGACATTGATACAAATCTTCATAGTATTTCCTATATAATATGCAATCATTAGGGAAATCATGTATTTTGATATACTCTAGATCCATTGGACACAATATCATCTTGGCCTCATAGGAACGATCTGGCAATTTGTTATCTTCTGGTAACATTTGCTTTAGCAATTCAAGTAATTTCGTGAAACTTCTATCCAACCATCCATTTTTCGCCTTCAATTAAAAAACTTTAACACTGTCGATAATCATGTAAAATTTATGCTTCCCTTATATAAAGGGGTGCCTTTATCACTGCATAAGGTATCATAAATATGAGCATTTTTAAAAGAAGATTCCCCAATATCACGGAACATATCCTCTAGTTGATCCTCCATATATTCATCTTCATCCACTCTTTGACTTTGTGGCGCCCAACTTTCCTCTTTATCCACCTCACCATGCCACGTCCATATTATATAATTTTGACATATACCATCACAACAAAGGTGCTGAAATATTTTGTTCTTTGTACCCTTATTGATATTTGCGCAAACAACACAAGGATAATAAAAGATACCATTATTGTCAGGAAGATGTTTATCAGCGTACTCAAGGAATTTGAAGAACTCATTTCTCATAAACTGGACCTAATCTATCGGCTTTCATCCAACTACGATCCATAACAACTTATGAAATTTATTATACTTGTATAATAATGTGAATGACACACCAAAATCTAAACCTAAAGCAAATCTAAACCTAAAGCGTATGAAAAATGTACTCTCATACTGACTTGAGCATATATACAAAGAAAAAATGAATGAAGATGTTGAAGAGTATCGTACTTCGAAGCGGAAGAATCTTATGCACGTAAGGAATGAAGATATTGTAGAGTGTCGTACTTCGAAGCTGAAGAATCAAATGAACAAAGAGGGTGAATATTTGAGCATATACAACATAAACCAAGAAAAAATGAATGAAGATGTTGAAGAGTACCGTACTAGAAAGCTGAAGAAACCAATGAACAAAGAGGGTGAATATTTAAGCTCTAAATGAATGGATATCAAAAGGGTAAAGATTACGTCACCTCTGTCGTCTCTGGCTCTCTTTTACACCTAGGGCATCTTATGAAAGAAATACGAAATAAGTTTTGTTTTAGTTTATCATGAAACCCTTTAATCGCGGTTGGACAAACAAACCGTAATGGAAACTTAAGTCCTCTAACAACGGTTGGTGTGTGAACCGTTGTTAAATAATTTACAATTTATTTTTTAAATAATGGGGATAGGTGACACACACTTAATGTACTCGGAAAAATATAAAAAATGTAGTAGCTGAGAATCGAAGCATACTACATACTATTTTTTACTACAATTTTTACATTCAACGGTCATTAAATTACTATTTATACATCAAGCAACTCACTGGGCACGAAAATTTTAACCTATCACTACAGTGTATATGAATGTGTTGTAAACATGGTGTTGTTGTTTTCGACTTTTTTGTAGTGCTTGCAATCTATCCCAAAGAATGATGCATACGAGTTTCGGGCGACTACATATAAGTTAAAATTAGGGTAAAATATATTTAACGAGTGTTTTTATAGTAAAATCTGATTATTTTATCTCATAGTTATTACGAAACCGAAGGGATAGATCATTTATATTTTATAGGTTACACTTATAAAGAAATAAAAGCATAATCGACAATAGTTGTAATTCGAAGCATGTTCTGAATTGTTTTTTCTCTCGGTTATATTAAAAACCGAGGAAATTTATGATTTTTATTTAAAAATAAAATAAAATATGGCACACATTGGAATTATATTTCAATTTTTTGTTAGATTTGGTGAAGATTTTGTAAAAAATATATTATTTATAATAGTACTCAGATTTTAAAATATAATTTTTCTCTCTTTTCTCTCGTCTTTCTTAAAAACTCTAGTTGTTCCAATATAAACAACACTAAATTCCAATCCAAAGGTGCACATAGTTCAACTTCTTTCAAATTTGCGACTATACACGGGAAGATTTCAATGTGCTTGGTGGGCATCCCTAAGAATATTCTTCCTAAAATTCCATCCAGCCATCAAAATTTTGAGTTATGAACAATATTGTTGTTGGCATACTCGTTTCTACCATGTTGACACGCATGTGATGTTCACATGAACTATAATAATTTTAGCATGCAAATGTTGTTTTTACATAGCAACGTAGTAAATGTCATGACAAAGACATGCAATATACATACATCGAGATCAACTAACATTTCAAATGACACTGTTATTTCATTGTTGCTGTGGGAAGTGGAGAACACAACTGCAACAAAACCATCAATATTATCATGCACGCCTTCCATAGTCTGCAATATTATTGAAATGAAATGAGGAACAAATGAGATTGATTCAATGTACTTGGTCTCTCATAGAGACTAGATACAATCAGCTATGTATATATACAAACTAAATGAATACTATTAGTGGTTGAAATATAGTGGGTTCAGATGTAATTTCCATGAAATGTAATTTAGTAATGTAAACACCCTATAAATTATCTCAAACTGTCTTAACATTGGGTTGTAATTAATTAAGGTTGATATCTCTCTAAAAGGGCTTGAATCTCTAATACTCATGGTAAATATAATATAATATGATATAATATACTACTCCTACTATCTTGCTTATAAGAAAAAAATGTTAGTAATTAATTAATATACTAGTTAATAGACAAACTAATTAACTATCATTTGAGAATAAACTCTTTTTTTTTAAGGGTTATTTTTCTTTTAGTAATTAAATTATTAGGGGTTGTCTAGGAATATACGTGATTTTATATTCGGTAATGTGTTTTTTTTTAAATATCATAATAATATTGTTTTTTTAAAATACATCTTTAAATATATATTAAATATTGAGAAGCTAGAGGATAAAAAGTAATGTCGTATTTGAGAGCGTGCAAGGCCGACTATTACACCGGGTTTTAAATTTATGAGTTAAGTTATAGTTAAATAGAGATTATAAAATATTTGTTCGATTAAATCATAAATAAATAAAAACTTTAATTATTATTTTCATAGTTAAACCGTAGCTAACCTATTCAGAATCTTAAAGTGTGTTTGGATGAAACATTTTAATAAAGAGAAAATAAATTTTTGAGAGAATTTAAAATGACTTGACAAAAATTCATTGTTTGGATACAAAATATGAATAATTGTTAAAATGATATAAATTTATGAAATATTTTATTCAAGTAAAATATAAGGAATTTCAAATGACAAAAAAATTAAATAATTTGAAATTGTTTTTTATTAAATATTAAATAGTTTATTATTAAATTTTCAAATTTTGCAAAATGGTACTCATATTTTATGAAAATTATTAATTCATCTCCAAAATTTTCAAAAAATTGCAAATAAATCTCTAATAATTTTTTAGTTTTATAAATTAGTCCCTTCAATTTTTCAAAAATTGTAAATTGGTTCCTATTTTTCATTTATTTAATTTGACCCAAAAGTTTTACAATGTATGAAAATGTTCCTAAAATTTTTTTTTGTGTAAGCAAGAATTCAATATAAGGGAGAACTAAGGGTTCTCCAACCTTGATACACAAAAAACTGACCAAAGCCAATTATAGGCAAAGGGTCTTTGATAAAATCGTAAAAACTACAATTAGAATGAGCAATATCGCCAAAAGAATACCACCTCCATATCAAAATCTTAATATTCCAAACCATGTTATTAACATTCCAAACCTCATTCCTAAAGCAAAAAATAATTTATCGTCAACCAAATAATCCAAGAAGTTGCTAACCAAAACACCCCCAATTTGCCTTCTTTAATTCTTTTAACACGGCTCACGAATGCCATTCCATAAAAAACGAGATACACTCTTCCTTGTTCCAACCCGGAAAATCTACCCACATCGCAATTTCTTTCCAAACAAACTTAATCACATTGCACTTAAAGAAAGTACGGTCTCTTTCTTCCAAATGCACATCACAAAAAACACACTTTAAATTAGAAGAAGTTATGTTAATACCTCTAAACACAATAGATCTTTAGTGGGAAGCCTATTCACAAAAGAATATTAAAATGAATGAATTTCAATTGAATCGTTTAAATTCCTTGGAATTTTAAATTTCTTAAAAATTCTCGATGACCTCATCCAAACTCACTTTTAAAGAATTTGAAATGGTTCTAGTAAGAGCTTTTTTTCCCCTCGAAAAGTCTTTGGCATACTCTTGTATATTCTTTGATTGAGAAGTACTCAGCCTGCTTGAGCTGATAATATAGTTTGAGAAAAAATATTCTTACTCTAAGAGTAAGTTATTACAACTTACTCCACATCCTAACCATTTATTCTTCTTAATCTAATGATTAAAAATAATAAGTAGTAGGTTTCCCTCTCCATATTTAATTATTAATTAATTTTATCCATTAGATTAAAAATAATTAATGAGGAGGATGTGTAGTAAGTTATAATAACTTACTCTTAGAATAAAAATATCCAAATCTAAGTCATTAATTTAAATTTAAAGAATATCTAAATCTAAGCCATTAATTTAAATCTAATGATTATTACTAAAAGTTCTTAGTTCTCATAAGAAGTAAAATTCATATTTAATATGTATTTTATCTTATATATATATATATATATATATATATATATATATATATATATATATATATGGAGCGTATCCGGTGAGAACTGATATCTTTTATGAGAAATGAGAACTATTGATATCAACCATCAGATTTAATTAACGTTTAAGATTTATTGATTTCATATTAAGAGAACCTTACTGAATTTTTATCAATTATGATCAATATTTAAAAATTCCATAAATAAAGTATCTTTTCAAAATAATACTTAGTTTTCTTTAATTATTAGAATATTGTCAAAATAAAAAAAAAAATTCAGAATTATAACACTTAATATTTAATTGTTATCACAATAATTTTTATTTTCACTATAATTCTAACTCCATTTTAATTTGATCTATAATTTATTTTGAATGAAATAAATTATTTTATTTATAATATATTATTTTATTCATCATAATTGATTTGTTCATTATTTAATTTTGAATAATACTATGAATATACAATTTAATTTATACTTAAGAATTCGTAAACTTTATTCTTCACATAATTATAAATATAAATTATTATTAACTTGTCACTTATATTTTCATTAACTAAAAAAATTAAGAATGTAAATTTATTACTGATATTTTGATTTGGATGATTTATTTATTTATTTTTTTTTTGCATGGTATACTATTCTAACCATTTTAAATATTTTCTTAAAAATCTATTATTTATATTTGCATTTGATTAAAAATATTGAAGAAAATAAAATTGTTACCTATATTTTAATTTGGTTGATTTATTTATTTGAAATTTCGAAATATTTTGTTTTTGCAACATTATAATAGTATTAAAATTATTTACTCCTCTTGCTAGTATTAAAATTATTTTAAAATAAAATTATATTATTTAAATTTCTTTAAAAAAATTAACTATTATAACGTTGTATCTCGTATTTTATAAAATTATATTTACTCATAATTTATTTGAAATCTATTATTTATATTAATTTTATACATACACAAATTATAATTTTATATTTACTTCAATATTTTTAATCAAATACAAATATAAATAATAGATTTTTAAGAATAGTATAGCATGCAAAAAAAAATTAATATAAAAATAAATAAATCATCCAAATCAAAATATCAGTAATAAATTTACATTCTTAAGTTTTTTAGTTAATGAAAATATAAGTGACAAATTAATAATAAGTTATATTTATAACTATGTGAAGAATAAAAGTTTATGAATTTTAAGTATAAATTAAATTGTATATTCATAGTATTATTCAAAATTAAATAATGAACAAATCAATTATGAAGAATAAAATAATATATTATAAATAAAATAATTTAGTTCATTCAAAATAAATTATAGATCAAATTAAAATGGAGTTAGAATTATAGTGAAAATAAAAATTATTGTGATAACAATTAAATATTAAGTGTTATAATTCTGAAAAAAATTCTTTTATTTTGACAATATTCTAATAATTAAAGAAATAAAAGTATTCTTTTGAAAAGATACTTTATTTATGGAATTTTTAAATATTAATCATAATTGATAAAAATTCAGTAAGGTGTTCTTAATATGGAATTAATAAATCTTAAACGTTAATTAAATCTGATGGCTGATATCAATAGTTCTCATTTCTCATAAAAAATATCAGTTCTCACTAGATACACTCCCTATATATATATATATATATATATATATATATATATATATATATATATATATTGACGGAGCCACTATGTCAAATTTGGCTTTTAGCAGCACATCTACGCTTTTAGACAAAAGCGCTGCTATAGGTTTGGCTAAAAACAAAACTAAAAAATAAGGGAAAAAAGCGCTGCTATAGGGGATCCTACGAAAGCGTTTTTAGAAAACACTTTCTAAGGCCACCTTAAGAAAGCGCTTTATAAAAGCGTTGCTATAGGGTAAGATATGAAAGCGCTTTTAAAAGCGCTGCTATATACGAAAGCGCTTTTTTAGGTATAGGGCTAGGGCTACGAAACATCACCAATTAAGGATGCTAAAATGTCCTGGCCAAACACTAGTTCATTCTCCGTTAAAAAAAACCCCTTTGTTTCTCCATAAAAAACAATCCTTCGTTTTCATACCTCTGGATCTTACGAAGCTTAACTGTCATGGAACTCCAATTCTCTCTTGAAAACACACGCTTCCGTCATGGATTTGTGACATATAGTCTCCACTCTTCGTTCTTCCGACCTGTATTGTCTTCTATCTACTCTAGGGTTTTTTGTAACATCGATCTCTCATTACTAAATCTTCGAATCTGTAATTTCTAGGTAATGTGTACAGCAATCTACAACTTCCTGATCTCTAATTTTATACATGAACATTCATGTCTTTTGATTTAATTTGAATTTCATGTCGGTAATTGTTCATGAAAGTGAATGAGATCGAGGAGATTTAATTTGAATGCAAATTCTTCTTATAGGAAATTGTTAGGCCACTTGGAGCCAATTGCTTTTACTTTTTATTTTTAGTAAACTTCATTTTATCTAACTAATTATTTGTTTTGTTTTACTGTTAATGGGTGGATAACAGATAATGATGGATTTTGTTCAACAATATTTATGCTTTGGTCTACTTTACTCTAATGTAACATTATAATGTAATGAATATTTCAGTTTTTGCATTGGAACCAAAACTGGTCTAGTTATGAATTTGTTCTAGGTGTCTTATATTATATATTTTATGGTATTTGTGATTTTGAGGCCGATGAAATGTTCAATTTGATTATATTTAGTCTTTCTAACATAAATTAGGGTTATAGAATACGAATTAAATTTGTTATTCAGGGGAAACAAATTATTCTCAAGAGCTTGATGAAGCAACACGAACACGAAGGAGACTTACTAAAAGAATATATATATATATATATATATATATATATATATATATATATATATATATATATATATATATATATATATATATATATATATATATATATATATATATATATATATATATATATATATATATATATATATATATATATATATATTTTCTTTTATCATCCTCCGGTGATAATTATGATTCTCCATCATTCTACAAACCCTTTTAAGAACATGCTAACTAATATGTTTGGTTTTTTATAGGCACGAGCTTTGATTGAACGTAGCCGGTTAGAGAATGATGAACTATTCAATCTAGAAAATTATAAAAAGCAAATGATGAAATGGATATTATATGTAATTTAATTGATGGTATGAATAATTTTCCAATTAATTACAATATTTTCTGCATAGAAGTCTGTTTTTCAAACTTTTTCATGGTTTTTAGTGATTTACTTGCACTCTGTAACTTTCTTTTATGGGTTATTCAGGATCAGACATGAAAAACTTAGTGAAGGATGCTTCAATGGGTCTCCTGAGAGAGGAAATAAGACTCTAGAATTTACAATGTTGAAAAGGGAGGATATGAGGCCAATAACTCTCTAGGTATGCAAACAGATACATGCGGGACCTAGTAGTTTTAATAGAAAATTCTCAAACTGATTATTAAATTTAAAATGTTTTCTTCACTGTGTAGTATTACAATAATTCCCTACAAGAGGTGAGGCCTTTTGTTTCTCCTAATTAACTTGGCAATTATGAGCAATGGGACAAGGTTAGGAGCCATTGAGTTATGTGACAAAGTACACTCTGCTAAGTTTGCATGGCCACCAAGTTTCACCTAGTAAGTTTGAGATTTGCATTAATTTCTCTTATTGGTGAGAAGAAATATATAACTGTCTCCACAAATGAATGAAAATGCTTAATTCCTGATTTGACATATGTGTTCAATCATTTTGATAAAAGTTGTGAATTTTTATGCTTTGCAGGACAACTGAACTAATCTGTGTGTGACAAAGCATTTTCAACATGTATAGAGCTTCCCAAGTTTTATTTCAAGGAGAGAAAATTCTTGAGAATTCCAATAACTTCTTAGCCAAAGATTTAACTCAGAAACATGATGCTAATGGGCTTCTAAATAAATGGATTATAACCAAAGATTTACATGGCGAGGTGAGTTCTAATTTTAAGCCAACTAACCTCAAAATTTGATATATATATATATATATATATATATATATATATATATATATATATATATATATATATATATATATATATATATATATATATATATATATATATATATATATATATATATATATATATATATATATATATATATATATATATATATATATATATATATATATATATATATATATATATACTTAATTGTATTATTGGTTGAAATTTATATGAATTCAACTATGCCAAGACTCGTTATTAAAGAGACGAGACTATTAGCTGAATTTTATGTGAATTCTACTATATTAGTATGGTTGTGAAAATGATGTTTGGATTGGCAAGACCCTTTTAGGTAATATTCTTAGTTTTATCTCCTAATCTTTATGATTTGATCTTAGTTTTGATAAATCTAAAATTTAGAATATTAACTGTTCAATATTTATCAAATACTGAGATCACTGACTGCAGAACCATTTCACTTTTATATAATAGCTTAAGACAAATTTATAACATCGTTACTTTCAAATTGTATTGACATTGCCTTTGAGTTTATCACTTCCGATTAAGTTTGAATTAGTGGTTCATGAATGATTAGTCTTGTTTTAACATTGTGTTGACATTGCCTTTGAGTTTATCGTTTCCGAATCAATGTTTTGCACATTTCCAAGTCTAGGTACAAGGTTGTCCGGATTTTAGTAGCATGATAAAACCTCATTTCGATTCTTGTTTTGTTCATTCTTTGAATTTAATTTAAACACCATGAGTTTGTTCATACTTGCGTATCAATGTTGATTTTGTCTTGGTGTTTAAGTCACTTTTAAAGGTGATTTTGATGATGTTTCAAGTTGAATTCAATTCACAAAATTTGTCGGTTGATGTCGGTGTTTATACATAAGGTTGGAATCACTTGGAAATTGATTCTCATGAGATTTTTATGCATAATTTGCTGCTGTCTAGCTTTTGATTTGTATGAATAATGCTTGATCTAGACTTGATTTTTCACGTATTGGAATTGAATTGAATTATAGCACGAGCTATTGAGTTCCGTTCTCATTTGGGAATTGATAACCATATTTATCATTGTGTTTACTTGATTTTAAATATGTTTAGCACCATGTACATAATGTTGATTTTTTACAATGTGGTTATGATTCTTGATATGGATGATATGTTGTAGTATCTTGGTTTCTTCTTTGAATTTGGTTTTCTGGTTTTATGCAGGGGGAGTTCATGATTGGTGTAGCAGGGAATTCTTTGAATTGAGATAAGGCTAAGTTTGAAGTGAGGATATGCAAGATGGAATCAAAAGGTTTTATTGAACATGGCTTGGAATGATGAGAATGATGTTGGAACTTATAGAATAGATGGGATTGGTTTAGTTGTTTAGGGATGATTTTCTTATTGTTATAATGTAATGTGAATTGGTTTAGTTATTTTGGTCATGTTAGAAATATGTGAATCGGTGTATATATATTTTGGATTAATTACAATAGTATATAATGTAATGGTATAATTTATAATGTCTTTTTTGTATATAATCGAAATCGCTTCTTTGTTGAAATAATGAGATTACTGAAATAATGGGATTACGATTGTAAATTATAGGTTTATGGGATAACAATGGTAAATTACAGGTTCATGAAATAATGCTGCCAAAAATGCAGGTTTAGAAATTATAAAAATAATAGGTTTATTAAAAACACTAACGAAAGCGATTTTTAAGTAAAAGAGCTGCCTTAGGCCTATCTATGAAAGCGCTTTTTAAGAAAAAGGGCTGCCTTAGGCCTACCTACGATAGCGTTTTTGCCTAAAAAAAGCGTTGCTAAAACCTATAGCAGCGCCACCTACGGCAGCGCTTTTAAGCGCTTTTAAAGCCCAAAATAAACATTGTCGTAGGTCTTTTATGGCCCGAAATTTTAAGGAGTCTGGGCAAAAATTTTACACTCTATTTTTACTAATTTTATACCTTGTTTCTACTAATTTTGCCCTTGATTTTGTTTAAAAATTTTGCCCTTAATTTTATCCAAAAATTTCACACCATGTTTTTATTAATTTTCCCCTTAATTTTGTCTAAAAATTACTAATTTTGCCCCTGATATTGTTTAAAAATCGACTATTATGTGGGGAGTATACAACGAAAGTAAGGGGTTAAACTCGGGCGCGTGCTTGGACTCGCTGGACTGTAGATCCATATATATATATATAACATATCATATGAAAATGAACAAGTTATATGAGAATGTGAGAATATATTAACAACCATTGGATTTATATTTAATGGTTGAAATTAAAATATATTTTATATATATATATATATATATATATATATATATATATATATATATATATATATATATATATATATATATATATATATATATATATATATATATATATATAATGGTTGAAATTAAAAATTTGATTAATAATTTCTCTTTCCTCTTAATGACACATGATTTATTAAAGATCATAATTTAATCTCAACCATTTCTTTTTCAAAATCTAATGATTTTTATTCATTCTTATATTCTCATATAACTTATCAATTCTCACTAGATATGCTCTGTATATATACACGAGAAAACAGGTGCTTAAAATATCATATCAAAATATGCTATAAAATTAAAAAATGAATAATTTATAATTAGAAACAATTGCTATCGAAACTCGTTTTTTGCGGAATGTATGAGCTTATCAAGTATTTCAAACAAAAAATTTGAAACATCACATATCAATACATATCAATGTACTATACAAACAGATGAAATGTTGGTGGAACTACTAAACCTAGAATTAATCAAATTTTCTTATTTTATTAAAATTAAAACTTTTATATATTTATTAAATTGCTATTAATGAAAACTTAACTAATTTTCCGTGTTTTCAATTTGGAAAGTGATTAGAATAGGAATACTGAAAATCAAAACAGCATAGCATAAGTTTTCATTTTTCTGTTTTGAAAACAACAATTTTAAGAGACAATTTCAAAAATAAGTAAGCCAAACTAATTTTACTATTTTTAAGTTTTTAAAAAGAGAATACTTTTTTTCCAAAAACAAGTAATCCAAACAAATTTTACTATTTTAGTATTTTGACATTTATTATGAAAATTAATAAATGAATGATTAAGTATAATAATTTACAAAATTGTCTTCATTAAAATATCGACTATTAACAATTGTTAAAGTTCAGTATAAAATATTTTTTTTAGTAAAAAATATAAATTAAATGAGTACAAGAATATTCTAGTCCATTGCAAAATTGGTGCCACCCAATTTGAAGACAAGTCAAAGGGTAGGGGCACAAACCACTACAAGAAAACTGACTTTTTGTGACACTCAAAAAGTGTCACTAAAAGTCAATAATCCGTAGGTAAAAAGCTTGCAGACATTGAGTGACGCCCACCCTTAGCGTCAATTATGAGGGGGTGTAATGCTACGGTATAATAAGTGTCACTATAGCTTTTAGCTACGGGCAAATATTTACCTAAATGTCACTATATCATAGGTTACTGTTACAAATATTTCTCTTTTTACCTACAGTTTTAGTTTTAATAGGTGTCACTAGAACTCTATTAAATAATATTTTTATAATTTACCAAAATATAATAAAATTATAAATTAATTTTTTTTTATAATTGAAGAATATAATATTAAAATTCAATTATTCGGTAAAAAATTTTACAATACATTTTCTATTATTTCAATTTAAATATGACAAATTAACTTAATATTAAAATTAAACTATTATATCAATTTCAATTAAATTCAAATATTTCAATATAGTAACAAAGAATTTCAACTACATTTATTAATGCCAAAGACATTGAGATCCTTACATCATGATTACTAGAATATAATGAAATCGACTCTGAGAAGTTTAAGAGTGAAAACAAAATTACAAAACTCAGACAAAAACTAATTCTGAATCAGAGTATACCAAGTTGAAACCTGGCTAACTGAATAACCGATACACAATGAAGAACCAGGAAACAATCCAAGAAATTTCTTTGAAGAAGCGTCCTCCAATGCTGCATCTAATAGGTTTTTGTTTTCGGAGCCTTCTTTGGTTGCCTTCTAGGAATGGAGTTTTTCATCCCAATGAAAAACAACAGAGCTCCAAAAACAGCCAGGTTCTGCAAGGATTGAAATTGAATCAACAGTTTGAATTTGGGCATAGACATGAAACTAAACTTCAAATTAAAAAACAAGTCATTGCTCTGACCTGTGTAAATTTGATGAAAAGCTGAGTGAATTCTTTGTCCTCGTTATCGAAATTGTAAAAATCATAACGAATTGGAGTAGCAATCAACTGATGCAGAAGCTACAGAAACAAAACAAAAAAACATAGCTTAAGAAACCGAGCATGTGAGATGAATATGGAATCCAATAGAGAAACTGGGTACAAACCAGTAGCAAAGCTCCGAAAGAGCTTCCAAAGATGAATAGAACCCCTCCAAGGCCCTTCAGAGCAATAGCCCCAGTAATCAAAAGTTTCGTCTGTTCATCACATCAGTTATATTAGGGAACACGCGTAGACAAAATGACGAGCAAAAGTGAAGAAAAGTCGACATATATGTAGCATTCACAACTTCTTCAACAGATATTTTCATTATTTAAGCCAGATGTATAATAACAAAAAGATGCGAAAAACATTATCAAATGAACATTTGTACATAAACAAGGAAAGAGCGAGAGAGGAGCTAACATCAATGTTGCAAGTAATTAAAATTTACTAATGTCAAACCCAAATCATCAATATTGCACCCCTTATTTATGTCAACCCAATCACACTTGAAAAGTACAACTTTATACTTTCCTGCATAATCCAACTGAATTATATCTATCAATGCACCATAGTAGTTTATTTCTCCTTCCTTAGGGCGTTTGTCTCGTGTACTAGCATAACTTTTGGTCTTAACAGTAACACAAATTCCACTATTTTGAGTCTTTAAACACCTTTCCCTCTTCTTTGTATGAAATCTAACTCCATTAACAATATAGCCACTATAGTTTCTCACTTTTTCTAATGGCCCCCGTGCTAACCATCTGATTTCATCTGTAACTATAACACTTCCTTGTTCTTCTAATCGTGCTACCTAACACAATTACATTTTAAATGATCACGAAAAATAATAAAATATTGATAATTGCAAAACCTTTGGAAAACTTACTCTTTCGCAAAACCAATCAGGAAATGTTCGACTATGAATTTTGTCAATTTCATATGGTGATAGCCGACGATTTTGATTACGTCTCTTGATAAAGTCAATGTGTTCTCTAGGAAATACAAATACAAAATTAGAGACATTAAACTTCAAAAAGAATATCAAACTAAACATTTTTACCTTTGAAAGGGGTCAACATTAGTGTTGTTGAAAAGCACATATCTATGTGCTTGTAGCAATGTTTTTTTATCAAGAGAAACTCGAGAAACTCTTTTCCTTTTCTTCACTGTAAACCCAACATGGTTTTTTCTCCCCAAAGGTCTACCTCTAGGATTAAACACATTTGCATTTTCTACAAAGGAGGAATCATCATTTCGACAAGGTCGAGTAAATCGTGTTTCCACCGTAGAGAGATATCGTGAACAAAATATCAAACATTCATTAGCTAAATAACCCTCTGCAATAGACCCTTCAGGGCGAGCTCGATTACGAACAAATGACTTTAGAGTAAAAAGGAACCTGCAAAAAGATTTTTGGAATAAAATAAGAAAATGTTGTTTTTATTTATAATATAATGATATTAAATAACTAAAAAAATGTGTACCTTTCAATTGGATACATCCATCGATAATGAACTGGTCCACCAATTTTTGCCTCATATGCCAAATGGATTACCAAATGCACCATTATAGTGAAGAAAGATGGAGGGAAAATCTTTTCTAATTGGCACAACGTTTTTGCTATTCGTTTTTCCAAGTGCTCCAAATTATGCTCACTAAGCACTTTACTACATAGTTCTTTGAAGAAACGACAAAGATCGCTAATCACTTTACTCACTTTGTTGGGCAAACAACCTTTCATAGCAATAGGAAGAAACTCTTGCATTAAGAGATGACAATCATAACTTTTGAGACCAAATATCTTGCGTTGTTTCACTTGCACGCATCTTGGAATACTAGAAACACACTCATCAGAAGATTTCATATTCTTTAGAACTTCCAAGAAAGATTCTTTCTCATTTGATGTCATTTGGTAACAAGCTCTAGGCAAATACTTTCTACCATTACTTTGATGCATCCTCGGGTGTAGTTGACTTCTTATGTTCATGTGTATAAGATCATAACGGGCCTTATCATTATCCTTTGATTTTCTTTCTAAATTTAATAATGTCCCAACAATGTTATCACAAACATTTTTTTCAATATGCATCACATCAAGATTATGACGAAGAACATTATATTCCCAATATGGCAATGAGAAAAAAATGCTTTTCTTTTTCCATGGGGACAACACCTTGTTTTCACGATTTTTCAATTGTCTCAATGCAGTACTTCCATTGGGTACCTTAGGAGGAGCTCTAAACTCTTGGTCTCCATCAAAATGTCCTCTATTGTTTCTCCACTTATGATCAGGCTCTAACCAGCGTCGATGACACATATAAGAAAACTTTTTACTATAACGCAACCACTTAGAGGCTGTGTCAAAACCACAACATGGACAAGCATATCGACCTTTAGTGCTCCAACCTGACAAATTTGCATAAGCAGGGAAATCATTGATAGTCCACATGATTGCAGCACGCATTTGAAATGACTCTTTTTTACATGCATCAAACGTTTTGACCCCGATTTCCCATAATTCCTTTAATTCTTCCACAAGAGGCTGCATATATACATCAATATTATTACCAGGACCTTTTGGACCAGGAATAAGCAACGAGAGTATGAAATTCGGTTGCTTCATACACATCCACGGAGGAAGATTGTATGGAATCAAGACAACAGGCCAAGTGGAGTGAGAAATTGTCATGGTTTTGAATGGATTAAAGCCATCTGAAGCTAAACCTAGTCGAACGTTTCGAGGGTCGCTTGAAAAATCGGGATATCGATGATCAAAATCCTTCCAAGCAAAAGAATCTGCTGGATGTCTCATGAGTCCATCTCTAGTTCGACTATCTTCATGCCATGTCATGGAAGAAGCAGTTTTTGATGACATAAAAAGTCTTTGTAATCTAGACTTAAGAGGAAACCAACGAAGAACCTTAGCAGGTATCTTTTTTCTACCTTCAACATCGTCGGAGTTGACTTTCCATCTTGAGATACCGCATGTAGGGCAAACATTAGCATGAGCCAAATCCTTCCGATACAATATACATTCATTAGGACAAACATGGATTTTTTCATATGATAATCCCAACCCTGAAATAATCTTCTTTGTCTCATAAAATGACTTTGGCAATGTATTTTCTTTTGGAAATGCATCACATAACAACTCTAGAAGCATTGAAAAGCTTTTGTCTGTCCATCCATTTAGACACTTTAAGTGGTACAGGTGTACGATGAATGATAGTTTGGTAAACTTACAACCCGGATAAAGATTTTGTTCTGCCTCCTTCAACAACTTAAAGAACTTATCTGAATTATCACCCACTTCATATTGTTGAACATTATGTTCGTTTATGAATGTTTCTCGATCCACATCCTCCATATTTATATCTGCATCATTATCATCATTATTTACATCCACTGAAAATGCATCATGAATCAATGCATCCATGTCATGATCAAACTCATGTTGTACTTCACATGCACTTGCACGATTTGAAGTGCTAACTTTCTCACCATGAAAGATCCAACGAATGTACCCTTTTAGAAAGCCTCGGCTGATTATGTGTTCGTAAACATCCATACGAGAATGCTTCTTGCAATTAACACACTTAGTACAGGGGCATAAAATTTTTCCATTTTCTGACGAATTTGCAAATGCAAAATCAAGAAAGTTTAAAATACCTCTAATGTACTCCTCTTGAGTTACAGAGTTATTTGATATCCAACTCTTATCCATTTGATAAAACAAACAAAAGCTGCACAATTAAAGAAGATACAAATGAATATTGACTGCTAAATTTTGAACTATGGAAAATAGATAAACAGCAGTATAAAAATGTAAGATTTACACTCTTAAGAATAACTCTTAGGAATCTCATTTTGTTTACTTGATAACTAATAGTTTTGGCAAAGGGAGTCTGACATTTTAAGGCAGCAACTACAGACTCTACAAGAAAACCATCGGTAAAAAAATCTTGAATTCGCGTACCTCACTAAGAATTATGAATGAGAGAAGTAACAGTTTTTTTCCATCGCAGGCAATTGATGGGAGAACAG
This sequence comes from Vicia villosa, assembly GCF_029867415.1. Lineage (NCBI taxonomy): Eukaryota > Viridiplantae > Streptophyta > Magnoliopsida > Fabales > Fabaceae > Vicia > Vicia villosa. The sequence continues at coordinate 75,241,385 of NC_081182.1, forward strand.
CTTTACGGTTTGAGCATCAGAAACCTACAAGATCTAGAGAGACAACTCGAACTTAGTCTCCAAGGAGTCCGAATGAAGAAGGAGAAAATTCTGACAGACGAGATTCTAGTTTTAATATAACATGAAAAATTTGAAGTGCATGATTGATTCAATATAAAAGGCAATCAGAACAAAAGTCTATAATGAAATATCTGTAATCAAATGTACTATTGATTGAAGATTTGAAGTACTCATTGAACCCGACCAAAATTCCTTTTTTTATTCATCCACTTCCCACTTATTTAGGGATGCAAATTGACAAGTTATTAATCTATTGAAAATGAATGAAACTCTTTGGATGCTTTCAATTGGACCCCATACACAGAAACTGACAACTATCTGGGACCAGAGTAAAAAGCTTAGAAAAATCAATAGTTACATTAACTAAATCAAAAGGTATACAATCTAAGATGTAACAAATTTCAGATTCAATGGCAAACCAAATTTATGTATAATATACTAAAATCAAAATAACGTAACCCATGAGCCATTAGATTTGTAGTTTACTTCAGATAATTGTTTATAGAATAACTTATAATGTTCTAAATTAGGACCACTTCGGAATGTCTTTTATAGGGCAATATGTTTGAATGTTGTTTCTAAAAATGAACTAAATGTCCCTGAATTATTTTACAATCATCTAATATCAATTTTTCAACTTTTCTAAATATATCTCAATTATTAGACAAATCATTCTAAGATTGAATCCATATTGAAGCAAACATTAACTAAACTTTACATAAGATTACATTAAACAGGCAAAGATTAGAGTATCATCCTAATCTGACCCACAAAACTATATTATTAGTACTATAAACAGTAATAGTAACATGATCATTTTAAAACTATACTACTTTTAGAGTATAATATTGGTATATTAGTATATTTTCAACTCCAACAACATTATTTTATATGATCTTCAATCTCAAGATGCTTAAATTAACCACTAATTTAATTGAACCAATGCAGCTTAATTGAAACTAGTATGATATGGATGTCAATGTCTACAGTTTCCAATGTTGCTAATTACCAAGAAGCTATCAATGCGTTAATAAACTCTCTATGAGACTGACTAAAACCAAGAAGGAAAGCTCATCTCTTATGAACAAATAACAGTTGCTCCAAACAAAATGATGATTAAAAAGAGAAGAAACCTCCGAACAAATACAGAAATTTCAGAACAAATACTATTAAACAAAAGTGGCAAATTGCTTGGAACACATAATAAGCAATGTAAAATATTAACACATGGCTGCATTTATGCTTGGAACAATAATAAGCAATGTAAAATGTGTGTTATCAACTTGCCAATATCCAATCAATGAGCATATAAAAAAACCGACTTCACAGCTCTGAAATTTCTGATATGGTCAAGTATACAACTTAACCATCTTAAGAAACTAGAACTTGCAATTTAATGGGATGAAATTTCGAAAGCACAAACATTGCAAACTAGCAAAATTCAACAAAAAGAAAGCAAATAAGCACCGTGATAGAACATTAACATAAGTAATACACAAACTAAATTTATAGAAAAAGCAAAGAAGCAACATTCATAGAAAAAGCACTAACCTTTAGCAAAGGCATGTGAATGTAAAACAAAGTGTCATTGGGATTGAGAAGAGTAGTCTCAAACTCTTCAGCAGAGAATTCAAGTGAGATATTCAACAAAGGCCTAAACAACTGCAACAACAACAAAGCACAACCTAAAAAAAACAACCTTTTCAAAACAAACACACAATAAAAACACAATCCAAATTCAAAAGATCACGCCGTTGAAGCTCACATTCAAGAAATTGAGCACGAAAGCCAACTCCCATATATTACTAAATCTAAGGATGTTACGATTGTATTTGTATTCATACAAATTTCATAATGCAGACCAATTTCAAAAATGTTTTTATATTTTCAAAATAACAAACCATAATTATAATTACTTAAAGAGTAAGAACTAAATCAGTTTCTAGACTATTATTACAATGCATGCTATTATTTTCTATATCAGTAATATATTTCTACAATTTGTTAATACAACATAATAGTTCTCCAAATACATATAACTAAGTTTTATATAAACTGCAGAATGAAGATTACATTCTTCTAGCCATTTCACATGGTTTTATCTAACATATACAAAATCAAATTAGTGAAAGACAGAGTGTGTAAGCCTAAAAACTAGTTCAAATTAGTGAGAAACAGAGTGTGTCTAACCCTAGAAACTAGTTCAGATTGAGTGTAAAACATAAAAGCCAATCACTGCAAACCTTTATAACATATACAAAATCAAAAGCAACAAAGGAATAAACAAGGAAGAATGAAAGAAAAGGTTACCTCCGGTGGCGCAAGCGGAGGAGAACGATGGTGTGATGTGAATCGAACGGTCGAGATTCGGCGACGTTGGAGGCGCGACTATACTATAGTAGTTTCCGGCGATTTTCTAAGATAATATACTGGATCTGACAAAACAAAAACGAAATCAAACCTAATCTACGTCACTCAGAGCTAGTGGTGTAAAGGAAAAGTCGACGAAGAAGAAACCTGAAGAAGAATGAATGGCGGTGGCCGGAGCTGCGGCGGCTGGTTGATTCCAGTCGATTTGATTGATGAATCTTTCCGGCAAACGAGAGCTGCGGCGGCTGGTTTACGTTGAAATGAAAATAGAATTGTGAGAACGAGAGAATCCAAAAAAACACAAAAACTTTTCTCAAATTTTTTTTATTTTTGAAAATGATTTTTTAGTAAGTTTATGATATACAAATTTGATAGGTAATAAAATTAAAAAATAATATTATTAAAGTATAATATATTTATTTTTTGAGTCATAAAATTTTTTTTTAAGATTAATATTTTGTTTAAAATATATCAAAAAATATTATTTTTTATTTTTTGAAAATATTAATTTTTTTAATAAAATATTTGTTAATTAATTTGTTGAGTCATATCCTATTTTATTAAATGGGAAAATGTGACGGACAAATACTACTGTAGGTAAAAGTAACATTTAGTGACAAATATTAAGTGTAGGTAAAAGTAACATTTAGTGACAAATATTAAGTGTAGGTAAAAGTAACATTTAGTGACAAATATTAAGGTGTCACTAAAAATGAGTGTCACAAGAAGGCTTTTTTTTTGTAGTGAACAGAAAAATTAAAACAATAGTTAGGTTTGAGTCTTGCTGTAAATTAAGACCAAACTATTATTTTAACATTGTTTAACATTCCATCAACCTCACTTAGAGCTCTTTTGAACAAGAAATTAATCACTTGCACCAACAATTAGCAATTTATATCACACTTTTAATTTTCTTTGAAATTCTGCCTTTCAACATTTATCTGAATCAGAGTAAGTGTTATATTCGGGAATGGATTATCTCCCGTGAAATTTTCATTGGATTCTGTGCAGTTTAAATCCTACCTCTCCCAAATTAAATTGTAATTACTAGTCAGTACTCCTCTTTTTTCAAACTCAACTCATGTAGGAAGCCTTCGGAGCAATAAAATCTAGCCAAATACTTAAATATTGGATGGTATATTTGATTTCCTTGAGTTGTGGAGTGCATTCTTCAAACCTTTCTCCATCACACTACCTTAAATTGCAACATTGATGATTTTCTTGTACCATGACTTAACTGTGAATCCACTCGCATTGTTCGAAATCCATGCATAGCCATTATATTCTCTCTATTTGGTATGGATCTATGAGGTTGTGATGTGACGGTGCTGGATATGTGGATCAAGTGATGGGGCTAGACATGCTAACCAAGTGACGATACTTGAAGATCAAGATGTGTTGATCAAGATATGTTGATGAATATAAACCCTGAAGATCATTTGATGTAGTGATAAAGATGATGTGCTTTAATATGGAGTTGTGTTGGTAAAGTTGTGGTGACGAAGATTGTGTTTCTTAGATATTAAGTTATTTGTGCCTATCTGTGGAAGATAAAACCTTATGTTAAACGACTTTTTGTGAAGTTTGCAAAGTTCTTAGATCAAGAGGTTTGTCCGATTATGGAGGTTATCACGAGGAGTTGTCTCAAGCCTCATCAGAAGAAGTTTCAGGAATTTGTTTAAGTGATAAAGTAAAAGATTATGTGGCAAGTGACTAGAAGCTTCAAAGTTGTGAAAGGGAGAATGTGTGAAAGGTAGTCGTGTTTATTTCAAGTGATTAGTTTTTGTAATGGTATAAGAGTAACTCTCAAATCTACAAAGACATATCACACACACACACACAATCAACCCTTTGAAAATCCTCTCTCTGCAAGACTTAATCTTCAGAGTATCCAATAATCCTTATACACTTTTAGTAGGTTTAGCTTACGAACCTCCATAAACAAGGAAAATGAATTTTTGGGTTAAATTTCAATCAAACAACGAATAGTAGAGAGAAGTGGTTCATCCCTAAGCTACACCGAGATTTTGTACGAACTTACCTTGAACAAAATGCAGAGTTTTAAACTGGTTATCCACCGAATCGAACTACGTTTTTACACGGGTTGACCACGAACTAAATTGAGATTTTACACCAGCCTAATCTCAAACCAAGTTGGCATTTTACATGGGATGAACTCACGAATCAAATTGAGATTTTACACCAGACTAATCTCAAACCAAATCGAGGTTTTATGCGGGCTGACCATAAACTGAGTTGAGACTTACACCAGGCTAATCTCGAACCAAGTTGAACTTTTACACCGACTTAACTCACAAACTAAATTGGAGCCTTAATACTAAATATGCAAATCAAGATTTTAACATATTTGACTTTTAACCCAAACAAACACTCCCTTAATAAAAATTATTCAACCAAGAGAAAATAGCTCTTGGTGAATTTACAATATCATCATTTTCCATAATACAAAATCTCACTTAAACACTGTGACTTTCTCGAAGCACTATGGTTAAACTAAAGTGAGAGAAAATAAAAAATATTTTTAAGAGATTGAGGAATGAGATAGAGAATTGGTATTTCTTGATGTGAAAATATGAAGGGAGAGGCCTTTATTTATCGGCTAGAGGGTGGCACAAAAAAGGAAAAAATCCATGTGCTAATTTAATTTCCCGATTGATTGGCTCTTTATCCTAATTGATTGGATGATTAAAAAAATTGATTATCAATGCCCAAATTTGAAAATTTTCAAAAAATAGTGGTTACGCGTCCTTAAGACGATGTTTCAAGCGATTAGGATATTGTTTTCTGTTGCACCCCAAAATTTGCCCAAGTTATCAAAGACGTTTGTTTCGTCACTCAAAAATTGAGAAAAAATAATAAAGAGTGTCATGGTTTTAAGACAGTTCGGTTCAAATGAGTACGTGCAGTGCACGTTATGATTTCGGGATATCACACCAAGACTTAATTTGAGTTATGGGGAGTGTGTAAGTCATTTCAAGCTTAAGGCATTCATCATGGTTCAAAGTCCAAATTATACGTTCCAGTCATATTTCTTTGTTATCAATATTTAGAAGCATTTGTTCATTGGTTGGTGCGTATTACGAGTTTTGGTACAAATTGAACAGATTGAAGATAGTTGCAAAGCGACATGAAGTTTGTATAATAATGCGACTTTGATTCAAATGTTGGAAGAAGGTGATTTAACAGTGGTGCAACGACATGTAAAGTGCGTGAGAAGCCTGTGTTTGTCTATTCGACCTCATTCACGTTCATCATAATTCACTCAAAGTCTTATTCATGGGTTGCATTCAAAATTCAAGATCAAACATCATTCAAAGTTTCTTTACAAGAATTGATTACAAAAAGTTCAAATTTACATGTTCAAAGCCCAAGTCCAAGTCTATTACAAAAAATTACACAAAAAAATCTCTTGGTCTATGGTTCCTAATCCTAAGATCCACTACTGAGTTCTATCTTCGGCCTCTATACCTCTGCCGACTTTAAAAACCAAATTTGCATAGCAAAACACCGGCATCAACTTTTATAACAGGAAGAACCGAACCGGAAAAGCACCTCAATCCTGCATAACCAATGAACCGATACTGCAGCGCGAAAATGAATTAAACCGGAAATGAGGGAAACCGCATCAGTAAGCCACGAGACAATCTCCATAAACTGAGCCTTCACGCTCTCATTCTTCATGAGCACAATAACAATCTCTAACAGAAAAAAGAGGAGATTATCAAATAGAGATTCACGTAACAGAAAAAGAAGATGGTAACAAACTCTCTGGAGCTCTCCCTCTGAACGTTGTTCATCATCTTCACCACCAAAATCCCCCAACTCTTTATTCATCAGAACCTTGTTCTTCTTCAATCTCTGAATCCTTAAGAACAAACACTTCGTTTACTCACCATTCAACAACAGAAACTGAGAAAAAAGAAGGGAATTCAGAACCGAAAAAACGTAACAGAAATTCAGAACCGAAAAACGTAACAGAAATTGATACTCACCTCATAACCGAATCGTAACAAACTACACCGGAGCTTCATCGTTCTTCATCGTTCATCATCAATTACCTTCAATCTTGAACCTTCTCTCACAAGAGAATCATCTTCAACACTCTCCATTCATCACCAACCTGTAATAAACGCTCTGGAATCTCTAATCACAAATACAGAAAATCACCAATCAATTCTCCACCATCGTCACCTCAACGAACCTTATCTTCGCCGCCGACTTGTCAATCTTCAACGCGTCATCGATACAATCGTCTCCGCACAGCCTCACGCAACAACTCTTCAGTCCGCATCAGGCTCCTCCATCCTCAACAATCGACGCTTCACCGGTCTCCAATCATCATACGGAGTCAGCGTCAAGCCTCAACAATACTTCGATCATCTCTTCATCAGGTTCATCGTTAATCTTTCGTAAACAACAACTTCAACAATAACAACCACATCTCAAAACTCAAAAAAGAAGATGAAAGGAAGCTTGAATCGAGAGGTGATATCGGAGAGAGCGGAACTGAGAGAAGAGATCAGAGAGAGCAACATCGTAGACGAAAGTAAGAAGAGATCGAGAGCGAGAGGAAGAAACTGAAGCGGGGGAGCCTCGCCGGAGAGGGGAAAGCGCGCCGCCGTGAGTTGTTTGAAGGAGGGAGAAGAAGTTTCCTCTGAGTGAACTCCATGAGTCACACATAACTCACGTAAACCTAATTCCCCATTTTACTTTTGTTTTGATTAACTGAATATAATTGTGATTAGTGGAGGATTAAATGAAAATCTGGTTGGTTAATTGTGATTAATGGATACTAATTGAAGTATAAATCTTGTAGTAAATTCATGGACCAAACAAACATAGAGCCACCACCGAATGCTGCACCTCCCTCCCTAGGCCCATGAACACTCACTATTTTTGGCATGAAAAAAATGAAACAAAACTATGACAAAAAAAACTGCTCCCTGGGCCTCCAAATGTGGGCCTGCGTGTGATTTACTCCCTGCACCACTGATTTCAATCTGAACTCCCCTGATTCAAGTTTTTTTAGGTGTTTAGAATTAGATTTTGTACATAGTTTCTTCCTAGTATTTTCCTAGATAATAATGACATAAAAACCAATCACATTTTTGTTAGTTTCTTAACTTCATAAAAGAATAAAAACATGTATCTTTTCTTGTTAGAATTAGATTTTGTTTTCTATATTTATTTTAAAAATGAATAAAAACATGTAATATTTTCTTTGTTAGATTTTAAATGCTTTTGTTACATAGTTTTGTTCTATTATTTTTTAGATGAAAATGTCATGAAAAACAATTTAATCTTGCTAGATTTTCTTTTAGAATTCATTTAGAATTTAATTGCTAGTATTTTCTATGGTCGGTGCGTGCTTCCTTGTTATTACTGATGCGTTTGCTGAGATGTGCGAGGTACTTCGAGAGAGCCTTTGATTACTATTCGACTTGCTTCGTGTTCCACTTTATTTGTGGGACACGAATTCGCTTCCGGTGCGATTAATATGCGTCGTGTTCCACTTTATTTGTGGGACACGAACCTATTTCCGATGCCAGTCACCTGATCTCTCATTCATTGAGATGTATACTCTTGTATTGTCTGGCTTGTGTTCTCTTGCAGGTCTGTGTGGTTATGCTCGACGTGTACTACATGTCGCTCGTGATTTATTTTCACGACGACGCTTTCTGACTCGCTTTGCTTGATGATGGCTTACGCGAAGTATTCCGGACTTCTCTGCTTACGCTTGCTAGCTCATTGCGGATTTGCTATCCGCTCAGTATTGTCTCCTTGTCCCTTTTACCGCTTTCTCGCATCATCCTTTAACATGAGAAGTAGGACCTAGACAGGCATCTGGCCAAGTCCTCGAAAGAGGCTCTGTTTTTTTTTGGTGTGTTTATATTTGTGCTTTGCGGCAGGGAGTCACGGTGTAATAAGTCCTATATGGCACTCCGTTAAGTCCTCATGGAAGGCATGCGGAAAGGGTTAGCAATCAACCCCCGCCTAGTCTCATCGAGTCTGTTCATTATGCGCACGCTTCGCGTCGCTCGCTTCTGAACCTGCACAAGATCTTGTTATCGAGTATGTCAGGAAAAGGGTTCATGCAGCCGGACCCCCGCCTTTCTTATAGCTCGCGTCGCTCGACGTTGATGCTCGGTGTACGCGCGCACCGTTTTCCTTTACGATCAGTGACGGCTTGGTTGCTGAGAGGGGTCCGCCCTCTTGTCTATGGCCCGATCATTTTCGCGAGGTCTAATGCTTGGTTGACTTGGGTTGAGCTGCTCCCCTTGGCTATGGCGGGACCGCTTTTCTACCACTCGGTCAATACCGTTGGTTTTGTTTGCTTTACGAGCGGATGCTCGTTTGTGTGGTATTCTTGTTTGCTTCCTCTTTTTCCCGTAGGTTGTTAGTTTAGTTAGATTTGCACCCTTTGTATGATAACATTAGGTAGCAAGCTTTCCCCCCTTAGCTTAGGTCTTCCTCATGCATCTTTTAAAACACAAACCACACTCTTTGATTTTCTTTTCTTAAGAGCTTGTTATTTCCGCTCCATTCCCAAGCATAAGTCTCCAAAGGTCGAGCAGCGGAGTGTGAATGTAACTCGTTCACCTAAAAAACACAAAACAAACAGAAATTAGTTAGCCGAGCTACGGTAGCTCTGATTCTGCAAAACAGATACGTAGGCAGCGGGGTAGGGCCCGTGCGAGCATAACCCTTTATTTTCCCTACATTCTGCATTCATTTTTAGTCCAGATTAGCGTAGATTTGCTACACACCCATAGTTTTAGACACCAGCGTGGATACCATCGAGTACGATGGGCGCGAGGGGTGCTAACATCTTCCCCTCGCGTAACCGACTCCCTTACCCTTTTTCTCTGGTCGTGAGACCGTTGTTTTGTTTTGTGGTTTGCTGGCATTCCCTTCCTTTTCAGGATAAATATGTTAGTGGCGACTCTGTTAATTTTCGCGGTAGCGACATTTTCACTAACCAGTTCAATTGGGTATATGTTCCGATTGGCTGGACAGTTTAAAAAATTGGTACATATTGTTCTGACAATTATCGATTCAGCTGACATTGCACAAAAACATTTATTGGTTGTTTTCTTTGAGACATAAAGACTTAAAAACATGTTTGTGTGTGTGTGTGATTTAACATTATTACATTACAAAAATTCCCTTGTGTTTTTACAAAACACCGATCACTCAAACGTGGCTGGGGGAGCTTTCACACTCTTAATCTTCATGACTTGCGGAGTATACCAATCATATTAGCACTTGCTTGAATCTTCTTTGAAATGAGGCTTAAGGTATCTTTAAGTTGAATATCATCATTTAAGGGTGTTTGCAATGATCATCAAACCCTAATGTATCTTTTTTATTTGAAGGAAAATATTTGAACAAATTATCTTGTGCATCTTTAACCTCTTGACATACTTACTTGAATTTTTGCTTTAAGGTTACATCTTCTTCGGTGAAACTAAGTTGTCATCCAAATTTTCATCAACAAAAGCAAACTATGATTTTCATCTTTAGATTCGATCACTTTTTGAATAACCTGTAAAACATGGTTTCCACATTCTCATAGGTGGATGAACTTGGAGTGATTAACCCCCCCCCCCCCTCAATTAAGTAAAGAGTATACTTTACACCTTTTGAGAGTATACTTCTCCGTCTTTGTCATAATCAAAAAGGCGAGTAAAAGATACATTTAGGGGATTTAAATATGTACACATAGTTACATAGACATTTAGGAAAGGAAAAGAAACCCACTTCATTGAATCAAATTATACTAGAATTCAAAATACATAAAGCAGGAAAGCTGCAGGAATTGAAATAAATCAAGAAATAAAAATCACACTATTCTTCTCTGCATTATTGTGGATAAGTGATTGTATGAACTTTGGCAATATTTGTCAAAATAAAAAGGAACAATGCAGGTTTAAATGGAAAACCATTGAAAAGTGAATATAGGCAAAGCGAGGACGAACACCGAAGCACTATAAATCCCATTGTCTCCTCTCTCTATCTATCTATTTCTATCTCTATCTCTATCTCTTTCTCTTTCTATTTCTCTCTATCTCTATCTCTCTCCCCTTTTCTCTCTCTCTCTCTCACTTTCTTACTATTGCATTTCATTTTTGTAGGATATTGCATGCTTGGGTTTTTAATTATTGGCGTAGTTTATCGTTTATTCAATTTGGTAGTGATTTATTACGTAAGGTTAGGTTTTGTATTAGTGCCTAATCGAGCTCTAGTGGTGATTAAATTCTAATAAACTGTCGAGTTTAGAATTCATTGAAATTTAATCGTTGTATAATCACACCTCATGAAGTATACAATTTGAATCAATTGAATACCTTTATGTATCATCATTAAATTATCTTTGATATTTGTGAAGTGATTAAGTGTTAACCTGGTCAAATTTCATTACAAGAAAAATTCTCATATTTTCGCTCCCAATCTTCCACGCGTAAACTTTGGAAAACCTTCGATAATTTATTCTGAGAAGATCAGTTGAATTTTTGTTTTTAGTCTATTTACTCTTTCCAGACTATTTTCTTACTCCATATCCTCACCTAACATTGAGCTTCACCAGCTTGCACTCCGACCTTCAATTCTTCCTTCAACTTCACCTGACTTTCTTCACCTTCCTTAGTAACAACATTAATGTGCCCAATGATGTGTTGTTCCCAAACCTGGTTATATGCCATAATATTCCCATACCATTTGTCAAAGCAAGCTTTAACATCATCAAAAAGTAAACATGTAGATGATGAACTTAGCTCTTTATCAGGCGCCTTCACTATGTTATCCTCATAAATAAAACTACCATCAGTATGGAGAAAATAATATCTCATCAAACTAGTACATGTGAACTCAACTTGCTTTGGTGATTTCACCAAATCTTTCTCAAATGAAGTGATAATGTTCAATTCAAGAATGAATTGAACGAATGATAAGAAGAATAAAGAGGTCTTTAAAGAGGATCTGTATTACTTCATCCTCTATAAAATGAATGTGATCCAATTGTAGCGAAGACTACTTGAAAGCACCCACAAGATAGAGGTCAAAATCATCTACTTTTGCCCACTTGTGAGATTTCCTATACAACATCTTAACCATAATCTAGTGCTGAATTCTCATTTCAAACTTAATTTGAAAAATGTTGAAATTAACCATATCCCAGCGATCACCAAACACATATTTAGAAATAATCTTAACAAATTTAGGAGCATTTGTAGTACATATTTCATCACCTTTATCCCACACACCAAAATGAGTATTAAAGCTACTCAAAGAAAACTTAATTAGCTTATTTTTGAAGTGACACTCTAAACCATCATTAGTAATTTTCAAGTTGTAGTAAAAGGCCTTAACAAGACCAGGGTCATATTTCTTGTTCAAACTGAAAAAAATTAGTAAACCATGTTTATCTATTAGAGCCAAAAACCTCACTCTTAATTTAGTTGCAGCCAGCTTATCCACGAAGTACTTAGACTCAACAGGTTTGTTCAAGAACTCGTTGACATAACTTTGTATATTTTCCTCTGGAATCAATTTCGTCAGCTAAGGAAGTTTCAAGTTCAAAACGAGATAAATGAGAAAATACCTCTCCAATGTATGATTTTTGTTCAGACTCAGAGTTACTTGCTTCTGCCTTTGCCATCAGCGTCATGTTTGCTTTCTCTTCTTCAAAGTCATTATCCAAATAGTCAGGTAATATCATGTTGCCATCACTTTCTTCTTATATTTGGAAATTTTCTTCTTTGGTCTTTCTTTGTTGAGTCTCAAACACTCGTTCTTGAAATGAACAGGCTCTTTGCATTCGAAACAAATAACCTCTCTTTCAGCTCCAGATTTCTTCCGCACGAATGTTGACTTAGAATGCCCATCTGGTCTTCTATAGCCTCAAAACTTCTTTTGTTTATTTTGGAAAAAAGAGACACTTCATCTTCATCATCTGAATCTTCTTTAGAATATTCTTCTTCATCTTGAAAAGCTTTTTAGTCTTTTCTGACTTACTTTTGGATATCAAAGCAATATATTTTCCTTTTTTAGAGGCTCATCTTCCTCAAGCTCTATTTCATTACTTCTTATATAACTTATAAGTTCTTCCAGAATTATACTATTTAGATTCATTGACACATTTAGTGAAGTCACCATTGGTCTTCATTTCTTTGGAAGACTTCTGATGATCTTTTTCACATAGTCTGTAGAAATGTAGCCTTTTTTTAGAACATACTCTCAATTATTTCATCATCTTCCATCTTTGAGGATTCATATTTTTGTATCAAGGCAAGAGCCTTGGTTTTCTTTAACTTGCTCGTTTCCTTCATAATTAATTCTAACAGAATCAAATATAGAATTTGCGAAGTCTTTATTTGTTATCTTTCCATACCCAGTGTTTGAGATAACATCCAAAAGAATAGTTATTTATATATGAAAATTTTTGTTTTCCTTTTCTGTTAATCAATCATATAATTTCTTTCAAGTTTGACACCATTTGTATTTAGAGGATTTGTGTGACCATTTGTTACCATATCCCATAAATCAACATCAAAACCAACGAAGAAACTTTCAATTTTATCCATCCAATAGTCAAACTTATCACCATAAAAAACTTGTGGTTAAGCAAAAAAAAGATTTTTATCATTGTTGTTATTTGCAGGTGGAACATCTGCCATTGTGTTTCAAGGACTGGATCTTTATCTGACACAATTACGTGTTTGATAATAATCAATATCAAAATTGGAGCTCAGATGCCAAATAAAGGTTCAAAGAAACACAAGAAAATAGGAGTTTGAATTGTGTTTCTTGATTTAAATCTTTTTCGTTAACCCAAAGACAAACAGCCCAATGCTAACAATGATATAGAACACAAGTATTTTATCCTGATTCACCGTTAACTAGGCTACCTCTAATCCACCCACCAAGGTGATTTTGCCTTATCAATAAGCACTTAATCCACTAATAAAAAACTTTTATTAAAACCACAGAGACTACCTGTCAATGTCTTCTCAAGGATTCTGACTATACCCTAGTCCCTCAAAGAAATCAACTCAAAGACAATCTGTCAACAACTTCTCGAGTAATCTAACTAAATACATAGTCTCTCAAGAAATTTACCCAACTGGTTAAAATTACAAGGGTTTGTGTTTACAAAGTGCTTCTTAGAAAGTTGATACACACTATTTCAATACAACATGATTTACAAAGAATTAAATTTATAAAGTTTTCAAGCAACAAATTTCTTATTTTTCTAGTTTCTCAACTTTTTGTTCGCAAAGTTTCTCTCTTGATTTTTCTTTTCTTTTTTTTTATGTACTTTGTGGTTCTTCATTTTTCATTTCTTCAAGATCTCCTATATATAGATGATTACTAATATCTATTGGAGGGTGAAGTTGGAATTTCACAAATCATAGCTGCATGAACACGTTTGATACATATTAGTAGAGTGGCATTATCAGCAGTGAGAGGAAGAATGTGACACATTGAAAAAGTCGGTACTGACACATAGTCCTTTTTGCAGAGTAGCGTAGAGGATAATGATTTTTTATTATAAAATTTCCAAACTATCCTCCTTCAGTGATAACATCTTGAGTCAGAGGCTTATGAATATAAGTTGTTGAAGCTTTATCAGAGTTTGGAGTTACTTTCTCTCTTTAGTTAATTTATTGAGTCAGAGGCTTCTAAATAAATTTGTTGAAGCTTGATCAGAGTCTCGAGTTACTTTCTCTCATTAGTTAACTTCTTGAGTCAGAGGCTTATGAGAAATTTGTTGAAGCTTCATCAGAGTGTCTCCAGAGCTTTGAGAATGTTGATACTTCAGAGTCTTAAATAAAATGTCATTCTAGATAAGATCCTTTCACAATTTATCATTGGTTCAGAGTGTGTTTGGTGTCCAGAGTTCAGAGTTGCTCGTTCAGAGTCCAAAATTTTCGCTAGTCCAGAATCCACAACTTGCTAGCCTAGCGTCCAAAACTAATTATTAGATCACGCACACTTAACAAACTATGAGAGTACAAAATTATTATCCTTACATTGTATACTTGTTATTATCAAAACTGAAGGATTAGTTGCAAAACTAAACTTGATCCAACACAATCTTCCGTAGTAAAATATTTCTGCCGACTATGATAAGATATATATTCTGTAACAGTATTAATAATCTTTTATTAGTGTTTACGAGTGTTTTTTGTAACTGAGTAGGCGAGATTAAGTCAAAAAATCTCGAAAGCTATTTGTGAAAATTAATTGTACGAAAAGTAATGTGCGTGAATTGAATGCAACTGTTTGTGTGAAGACAAAATAGATGCAAAACTTAAATAAAGCAGAACTCTGATTATAGACAAAAATATAAAACGTAATAAATGACATTAAAACGATACTGATAAATACTTCATTTAAGGAAATAAAATTACAATTAAAACAGAGGACGGAGACACGTATATTTTTCTCACAAACAGTTTCGCTCTTTAGTTCGGGTACTTCAGTTCTATAGAGAGAGTGTATAAAATTTTACGACCTTGATTACTATGTATGGGTCTGCTATTTATACTAGTCTATTAATAACCGTCCTCGACAATTGTGCTTTCAGATATGAAGGACGTGTGTCAAAAAATGCAGTTTATGCCTTCTGAAACGCTCCCACGTCGCCAGTCCATGAAAACTGCTAAAACCCATTATCTCACGTTCATAACGGCTAGAAACAACTAACTGCCTCTTAACAATATTTGGTCCTATAGATGTCGAGATGCCTCTTCTTCTGTTTGCTTTTAAAACCTCTAAATATATTCTAAGTCTCAGATGATCAGTGACTTTGTCGACCAATATTTTATCGAAACCCTTTTCGAGATTATGGACATGTTTAGAGGAAAGAAGGATCATAATCTTGTGGATATGTTCTTGAAATTCTTTTAAATCGTACCTATTATGTAGGTCGACGCTACTCAGTCGACTGCATTATTTTTGTCAAGTCATGTTTAATA
Source organism: Vicia villosa (assembly GCF_029867415.1). Lineage (NCBI taxonomy): Eukaryota > Viridiplantae > Streptophyta > Magnoliopsida > Fabales > Fabaceae > Vicia > Vicia villosa. Next base: position 75,256,816 of record NC_081182.1, read on the forward strand.
AATGTTAATTAATGCTTTCAACACTCAGCGTTTCTTTATGCCAAGTTCCTCGTTGACTTCTCTCTTAGCTGAAAATTCCAGGCTAACATGACATAATTAACTTAAATAATTTTATATATGAGAGGTCACCCATCCAAATACTACTTCAAGTCAAGTACGCTTAACTATGGAGTTCTTATTTGTTAGGCTAGCGGGAAAAAAGATGCATTTTATTGGTATAGGTAGTACCAATCAATCCTTATAATTCCTTCAACCATGCAATGTCATACTTGTACACCCTCAAGATCCCTCTCATTCCGATGTAAATTCGGTTTTTGTGAACCACTTGTCGGTCTCAGGTGTTACATGTCCACTAATTTCTGCTTGGTTCATTCTCGAGCCATATCATATTGAAAAAGGTCTATTCTAATATCATTTGTAATGCTCCATATTGATTTCAAAATTATCGACCGATCCCACAAATCAACACGTGTCATTTTAGCATGTTTGTTTTGTTAGAAGAAGTTAATTATATCATACAATAAAGATTATTAAATTCTATAGGACTGTTTTATGGTGTACTCAAGTTATCTTTAATAAAACTATGCATTTTAAACTCTAAATGAACCTAAGTTATATTCAACATTTTAAAGATCACGAAACTTCCAATTAATTTTTAATTTAGCAACGAATAAAATTAATTATGATAATCAATATATTGTCGATGTTAATGCCTTCGCGTTACTTTGGATATCCATCAAAGTTGATATTTTGAGAATAAAAATATATGAATATTTTCATCAGATTTTACCTCAATGTAGTATGAGAGCGGCAACTAAATTTATTTAATTAAGTGTAAAAAGGAGTTAGAAGTCATATATTAAAATTCTTGACGGAAGAGAAAAATAATACTTATCTAACAACAACTAACATATGTCATTAAAAACCCATTAATTTTGTATTTTAATTATAATCATTTTCTTAAACTTTTTATATTTTTATAAAACTTTTAAATTTTATTGAAATTCAATGATATACATTTTATTTATTATAATAATTAACTTGATAGAATCTCATGCGATGCACAAGTTTTGAGTTAAATGTATTTGAATATTTAATTAAAATAAATGAATAATTTATTTATATAATCCTGTAATATGTTAATTGATACATTAATAGTGTAAAATATAAAGTAATGTTTTTTGAATTATAATTGTAATCACTCTATTTTAAAATAACTCTAAAATCCCTATTCTTTTGCTTATAAATAATGCCCTTGAATCTTCTTCCTTGAAACCACACAAGCTCAACACTTCAAAAGAACTCACAAACATATAAAAACATCTAATTTTAAAATGAGTTTAAAGAGTATTGCGTCCATTATCATTGTCATCTTTTTCCTTAACATCTTCGTCTCTACTACTCTTAGCTCTACCCACGAGCCAGTTCCTTCAAAATCGAAACATTGTCCTGATTTACGTATTTGTGTCAATGTGTTGAAAGATTTGTTGTCCATTATAGTTGGTGCTCCACAATCTAAGCCATGTTGCTCCCTCATTGTTGGTCTTGTTGATGTTGAAGCCCATGGATGCCTTTGCGCAGCAATCAAAGCTGATATTTTGGGAATAAACATTAATATTAATATTCTCGTAAGTATTTTACTCAATGTATGTGGACAAAAGCTCCCTGACAACTCTGTGTGTAATTTGTAATTCTTTGGCGCAATAATGTTACAATTTATTAGACAATTTTGTTATTTTTTATGTGGTCGATTTATGTTTTTATTTTGGGGGAATATTTAGATCTAGATTAAGGTCTTTTGTGGTTTTGTTTTATTGAAATTTGATTTTCTCTTACGACAATATGAACCTATTGCAAATTTTGATCATCTTTTAACATGATTCTAACATGATCTCTTACATAACGATTATTCGTGTTGGTAAACGCTAAACTAATGTGAACTTATGTTGATCCTCGTTTGTTATCACCCAAGGCCAAATCAACTTTGGTCTAGCCTAATATGAATTTCTCAATGAGATGTATTAATTAGAATGACTACAAACTATTGATAGGTGTAAGTTTTCACACTTTTATAACATTCTATTGGATGTTTTTTAGCACTTCTCAATCTCGTACATAATATTAACCTCTTCAATTGTTAAAAATTTTAGATCTTAATTAAGCTTTAGTGAATTTACTAAGTAATTTTTGAATTTAACTTGATCTATACATTGTTTCACTCTACTTGCCATATTTTGAGTTGGGTTTATTCAATTTGAGCGTTTGACCATTGTTGAAAATCTAAGAAATATAACTAGAACTTTTATTTTGAACCCAAACCTAAGTACATAAATATTGATGGGAAAAAAGGCCGGTATCTGAAAGATGCACTTGCTTGTGGATTAGGGTCAATTTCTTTTTTCACCTCTATAATTTCTCATAAATTTTTTATGAAAACCTAAAACTGTTTTTGACACTGTAAAATGCACTGCATAATTAGAAGACAAGTTAATTATTCTCATCTTCATCCATTTTATTATGAGCAAGAATTAAAAAAATATAAAAATTAAACAACTAAAAATTCTCATCTTCATCAATTTTATTAATTTAATTGTTTACTTCATGAAATTACAAACTCTTTTCTACTAAAGTTCAAAGACTCTAAGAAGAGAATTTTAGTTGAGATGAGCTGTGTAAAGCTTAAGGAAAATCAAAAATAATATTTGTAACTTACATCTTCGATCTAAGTTTTCAATATCAGTGATTATCATTTCTATCTATAAGACATTGAGTAAAAAAAATTATTAGTGGAAGACTCAATAATTTCGGATGGAATGCCACTGAAGGATAGATTAAGTGGAAGCGAGGATGATTTGTCGCGGCGTGAGACATATCTAAGCGCATCATACGTTCAAAATACAATAGAGTCGCCACCGAACTTTATTTATTTTAAAAGGAAAGAAAAAATATTGATTAAACCCACATCTATGGTCATCACAACCTAATTAGAGTTCGGGAGTCAATTATGCAAAATGAAGGTAACACCCCCTCACGTCTATTGTACTCAACGAGTCTCGTTTAGTTATGAAAATTCTAGTAACAGATAATCAATGTCGTATAGAATGTTATGACATCCACTACTGAACAGATAATTACTTTTTAGCAGTAAGTAAATAAAAACAGTAAAGAACACAGGAAATTGTTTACCCAGTTCGGTGTACAACAACACCTACTCTTGGAGCTACCAAGCCAGGGAGGAATCCACTATAAGCAATATTAATTCAGAGTTAAACTACCAGTTTACCCTCCTCACTTAAGACCTACCCAATGCAATTTCAATCAAGTGCTAGACCTGAGTTCCTACTCACTCCCCCTCAATCACAGTAGTGATAACAAACAGATGAAAATAAAAATAGAGTGAAGACACACTTCAAACAAATCTTGATCTTGCTTAAAAGCTTTAATCAAGAGACACAACACTCGTGCTTAAAAGCTTAGAGTGATAAATAAATTACAACTCAAAACACCCTAGTACAATGCAATCATCTAGGTAATAATTGCTTGACTCACAAGAAACACTTAGAACAAATAACACAGAACACACAGGTCGCAGCAAGCACGTTCTTCATAATCAAAAATCTTTGCTTCTGAAAATAGGATTAGAGATCTTCTTATAAGCAGCACTTGGACCTTGGGTCTTCCAAACATAAATTAGGGTTAGCCAAGTTAACCTAATTTCCATATCATCAGGGTGTTAACTCATATGCTGTAGACGAGATCTTCTAGAGTAAACCATACATCACTAAATATATAGTTTCCTAAAATGTAGCCTGAGATAAATAAGGAAACATAATAGCAAAACATAACAACTACTGCTGTCAATTACTGATGTCATGACATCGAGCATGACATCCAACTAACTCTTGTATTAGCTCAATCGTACAAAACCTGCAGAACACTGCACATATCATGTAATGACATTAGTCAAGACATCATAACACACAGGAATGTTTTATCACAAAATGCAGCCAATATGAAAACATCTACAGACTCCCGCTTTGAAAATTGTTTGGCTAAAACAATCTGTCACCATATCAAAGATTCTTTGCAGCAGAAAAACACACAGCACACACCCACACAGGCATGGAATAACTAATACATCTACAGTCAATCATCAAGCATAGCTACCATTATACTACTACTACCAGACAACATACATAACTACACAACTAGCTACACAAAACAGCTACACTACTGCACCACACAAAGATACTGCTTCCAAACACAGAGCTACACTACCATCTGCAAAAAGACACTTCATTCAACTACTTCATTGGGAATACTAGTTGAAACTTACATCACTTGTTCTGGGGTGACACCACACACTACTCCCCCTTTTTGCCAGAAATGTTGCCAAAGCAACCTTGATATTCAGACAGTTACAAGCTAGTAACAAAAGTCATTAAAATATAACAAAAACCACCATTAGCAGCTGCTCTAGTCTTCAGATTCAGAGCCATCAGAGCTGTCTTCATCACTTTCTTCATCTGTGCCATCAACTGGACTGGCCTCTTCTTTTTCCACCTCTTCATCAGAATCACTTCCATCTCCCTGTTCATCTTTATCTTCTTGACCTTCTGTCTCTGCAACACCAGCAAAATCATCATTTTCATCCATCTCCAGTGTGCTGATCATCTTCTCTATAGTTACCTTCCTAGCATCCAGTTCTTTGCAAGTCTCTCTGAGCATAGCAATGACTTCAGCTTTACTGGCAGATGAACTACTTTTTGATGTCTCAGCAGAAGTCATAACAATGTATGAGACATGTGTTCCTTGAAACAACTTATAGTGGAATGCCAAGGAGATTTCTCTCTTGCAGGCTGAGTCATTTTCATTGAGAATGTTGGGATACTGGTTCAAGATTATTCCACAAATAAGGGAAGGAAAGACAATTGGACCCTTAACACTGAAATTGCCTGCATGTTTCATTTTTTGGTCAAAAATGTAAGTTCCATAATCAAACTTAGCCTTTGTTCCCACAGCATACAGAACTTTCCAAGGACAGTAGAGATAGTGGACTTGTGATTAGTAGGCACCCAGTTAGCAACTCCTATCTTGTAAAGCAAGGCATACTTGATGCTTAGCTTGCTAGCAGTTAATTTCCCTTTGAGGGGCCAGCTCTTTACTTGCTTAGTAGTAATCACCTGACACGCTTTGTTGTCAGAAACTTCCAGCTCAGGCTGAGCTTCATCTCACCTTCCGAGAAAATTATTGATTACTGTTGAAGAGAATGTGACACACTTTCCTCTCACATACACCTTTCTAAAATATTTGGATTTCCTATCTGCATAGTCCTCTGACAAGTTTACTATAAACTCTTTAACCAACATCTCATAGCACTTGGAGAATTGAGTTACAGTTTTCATCAATCCTGCTTCATGAATCAGTTCCATAATCTCCTTGCAATCAAGGGAATTTTGAGCTAATTCCCTCTCCAGAGCCAATCTCTTTTGGTACACATACTTCCATCTATTGACACTTGCAGGATAGTGGAAAGAGACATTATCTGTAGGAACCTCTGGCACACTAGTAGCAAGCTTTCTAGTGGTAGGCTTCTTCTTCAATGGAATATCTTGGACATCCACTTCAACATCAGAATCTGATTCTTCAATGACTCTAGCCTTTCTCTTCTTGGGAACAAGCTTGCTCCAAGATTTGGTAGGGCCAACAGTGGTGCTCTTAGGCACAGCCTTACTCTTACTAGGACCAGTGGAGGTACTCTTGGACACAGCTTTACTTCTGATGGGTCCAGTTGAGGTACTCTTTGGAACTTTCCTCTTGGGAAGACTTTGATCAACCACTTTCTTACCCTTCCTGGTCATGAGCCTTTTTGCTATGAAGGGATTTGCATTTGCAACCAGATCATTATCTGAGAAATCATCAAGATCAACAACATTTTTACCTGAAACAACATTAGACCATCCTCAGTGTTGTCAGTGATATCCTGAGCAACATCAGCAGCTTCATCATTTCTTTGAACACCAAGATTCTCAGTGTTGTTAGTTACATCCTGAGCAACATCAGCAGCTTCATCATTCTTTTCTTCATTAGTCATCTGAACATCATCATCAGACATGTTCACAGCATCATTCTTCTCATGAACCTCATCAGCATCCATACCCACATTTTCATCTTCTTGAACAACATTTGGTTTAGGGTTCTGAGTGGTGGCAGGAATCACAGTTTGGAGAGGTACAAAAATCCCAAGAACCTTGTGCTTCTCATCCAAGATTCTAGTGACTATCTTGGTAATAGCTTGATGAACATACTTGGATCCTTCTTTCAACAGGTCATCATGAGGAACAGAGGATGAGGGGTTGGAGGTCTTACCTCGAACAGCTTCCTTAGGTCTTCTTGCATATGGAGAACGAGGCTTCTTCAAACGAAGATCTTCAGCGGACACCATTCTTAGAGGAGCAACTGCAAGAACTTCATTAGAGTTGATATTTGGAGTTCTTGAGTCGGAGTCAGATGTAGTCTTGGGAGAGGAAGATTTGGATGACTGGGACATCTTGGATAGCTCTGAATGAGCGACAGAAGGAGGTTCTTGAAAGTGGTTGAGAGCAAGGAAGATGAAACACTTGAGAGGGTAAGGTTTGATCTTGAGAGAGAAATAGAAACTATAGAGGTGAATTTACAAATGAGGAGGGAATTTAAAGTCTTTCACACTCAGCATCCACGTCACTAATTGAGTATTTAAATTGTCCAAAACCTTATTTCCCAACTTCTTTAATTGCTATAATTCCTCATAGATACATATTCCTAACTTGCCCCTCAAGTTTCCAAATTGTGTAGCATTAAGAGCTTTGGTGAATATGTTAGCTAGCTGAAGTTCAGTGGATACATGTTCCAAGCAAATCACTTTGTCTTCTACAAGTTCTTTTATGAAGTGATGTCTGATATTAATATGCTTGGTTCTGCTATGCTGAATTGGATTCTTGTATATGTTGATAGCACTGAGATTGTCACAGTACAATGTCATGACATTCTGTGTGACATTGTATTCAGTCAGCATTTAATTCATCCAAACCAGTTGAGAACAGCTGCTACCAGCTGCTATGTACTCAGCTTCACCAGTAGATAAAGAGACACAATTTTGCTTCTTGTTGAACCATGATATGAGATTATTTCCCAAGAAGAAACATCCTCCAGATGTCATTTTTCTATCATCAGCACTTCCAGCCCAATCAGCATCACAATACCCAGATAAGATGGGTTCACACCCATGAGAATACAACATATCATAGTCACAAGTTCCATTCACATATTTGAGAATCCTCTTGACCTAATTTACGTGACTTACTTTGGGTTCTGCTTGATATCTAGCACATACTCCAACTACAAAAGCAATGTCTGGTCTGCCAGATGTTAGATATAGCAGACTTCCAATCATGCTCCTATGCATACTCTAGTCAACACTAGTGCCACCTTCATCTTTAGATAACTTTAAATGAGTAGGTGCAGGTGTTCTTTTGTGACTAGCATTATCCATCCCAAACTTTTTGACAATATTCTTGGCATATTTGCTTTGAGAGAGGAAGATGGAGTCTTCCATTTGTTTAACTTACAGCCCAAGAAAATATGTCAATTCTCCAGCCATACTTATCTCAAACTCAGTTTGCATCTGATTGACAAAGTGTTTAACCATCCTATCAGGCATCCTACCAAACACTATATCATCCACATATATCTGAGCAATCATGATTTTTCCACCTTCATCCTTTACAAAGAGGGTTTTTTCTATCCCTCCTTTCCTGTAGCCATTTGTGGTCAGGAACTCAGTCAATCTCTCATACCAAGCTCTAGAGCTTGTTTTAATCCATAGAGAGCCTTTCTTAACGTGTAGACATTGTTAGGAAGATTTGGATCAGCAAAGCCTTTAGGTTGTTCCACATACACTTCCTCATTCAAGTACCCATTGAGAAAGGAACTTTTTACATCCATTTGGAATAACTTGAACTTCAAGATGCAGGCTACTCCTAACAGTAATATTATTGACTTAAGTCTTGCAACAGGTGCAAAAGTCTCATCAAAATCTACTCCTTCAACTTGAGTATAGCCTTAAGCCACCAGCCTTGCTTTATTTCTAGTTATAAATCCCTTTTCATCAGACTTGTTCTTGTATATCCACTTGGTACCAATAATGTTTGTTCCTTTAGGTCTAGGGACCAATTCCCATAATTCATTTCTTTTGAACTGTTCCAGTTCATCTTGCATGGCATTGATCCAAAACTCATCAGTCAGAGCTTCCTTCACATTTTTTGGTTCAATTTTGGATACAAAGCATGAGTTGGCAATGACCTCTCTAGATCTAGTAATTATACCACTGTTGGGATCTCCTATGATAAGTTCTTTGGGATGATCATTTTGAATTCTAATAGAGGGTCCTTTGTTGGGTGCTTCAGATTCAGATTTTGGGGGTGAATCATTGAGATCTTCAATTTTGACTGATCCTTCAGCTTGAGTTTCAAAGAATGTTCCAACATCCTCTGTGACATTGAAGTCTTCATGTTGGTCATCAACAATAACATTGATGGATTCCATCAAGACTTGTGTTCTGGAGTTAAATACTCTATATGCTCTGCTGTTTGTGGAGTATCCCAGGAATATACCTTCATCACTTTTAGGGTCCATTTTCCTTCTTTGCTCACGATCTGTCAAGATATAGCACTTGCTTCCAAATACATGAAAGTACTTCACATTAGGTTTCCTTCCTTTCCATATTTCATACAGTGTGGAAGAAGTTCCTTTCCTCAATGTGACTCTGTTATGAACATAGCAAGCTGTGTTCATTGCTTCAGCCCAAAAGTACATAAGTAGCCTCTTTGCATGGATCATAGCTCTGGAAGATTCTTGAATAGACCTGTTTTTCCTTTCCACTACTCCATTTTGCTAAGGAGTGATAGGTGAGGAAAATTAATGACTGATTCCTTCAGAAGAGCATAATTCAGCAAATTTGGCATTCTCAAACTTCTTGCCATGATCACTCCTGATTCTGACCACACCATTTTCCTTCTCTCTTTGAAGCCATGTACATAGGTCTTTGAACACCTCAAACACATCTGATTTTTCTCTGATGAAGCTTATCCATGTGTATCTAGAGTAATCATCAACTACCACATAGGCATAATTTTTCCCACCAATACTCTCTACCTGCATTAGTCCCATCAGATCCATATGCAACAATTCCAAAATATTGGAAGTGGTAAGATGTTTGATCTTTGGATGTGACATCTTGGTTTGTTTGCCAACCTGACATTCTCCACATACTTTTCCTTCATCAATTTGTAGCTTTGAGATTCCCCTCATAACTTCCTTGGATATGATCTTCTTCATTCCTCTTAGATGTTTTAGGTTCTTACAAGTAGCAGTTGTCTTTGGATCTGGATCCCTTCATGACTTCCTCATTTTCTCCATTTCTGACTATACATTCATCTTTGGTGAATCTGAAATTGAATCCTTGATCACATAGCTGACTAATGCTGATCAGATTTGCAGTCCTTTTACAAGCAGAACATTATCCAGTTTTGGAACTCTAGGACATTCTAGTTTTCTAACCCCTTTGATCTCTCCTTTAGCTCCATCACCAAAGGTCACATAACTAGTGGAATGAGATTTGATATCTACTAATAAGTTCTTTATTCCAGTCGTGTGCTTTGAGCAGCCACTATCAAAGTACCAGTCTTCTTTGGCTAACACTCTTAGAGAAGTGTGGGCTATTAAGGCAGTAGTTTTAGCAACCCATTGTTGTTTCTTAACAGGAACATTCTGCTTAGGTCTGACCTGAAGTGTCTGACTAGGATAACCATACAGTATGAAACAGAAAGGTTGTATGTGTCCAAATCTTCCATATTAATGACATCTCCATCTTTGAAATTTTCTCTTTGACCGGTTCATCCCCCTGTTTTCACGATGTTGTGACATTGGTCTTGACATCTGGTTTGACATGTGAGCTTCAGGCTTTGACCTGTTGAATCCTAAAATGGATTCTGATTTACCAACAAATCCTATTCCGGACATGTCACCTGCTTTTTGTCCAACTTGCAGAATTTCTTCCAAGGAGTCAGTACCATTGTTCAGCATTCTGATGGACTTTGACATCTGATCAAGTTAGGAATTCAACATGCTAATTTCACCATTAAGAGAGTCTATGGTTGCAAGATGCTCTTTCTTCTCAGATCCCAGCTCCTTTATGAGTTTCTTTTGTTTCTCCCCTTGTTTACACACTTCAGCACTCCTGACACACAACTCTTTGTATGAGGCTGCAAGTTCATCAAAGGTCACCTCATCTTCACTGGAATCATCATCAGATGCACAGATACTGGTTAGTGCTGTAACATGTTTTGCAGATTCCTCTTCAGATTCACTCTCAGAATCTCCATCAGACCATGTGACAGATAGCCCTTTCTTTTTCTTCTTGTGGTAAGTGGGGCATTCAGCCCTAATGTGTCTAGCCTTAACATCCATGACACTGAATCCTTTTTCCTTGGTTGGGCTTCTATTCATTTTTTGATCTTCTGCTAGAGTCATAGGTCCTGCTGTTGTCAGAGGGAATGTTCTTGACATTTGGTCTAGATTTCTGATATATTCTTTTAATAAATTTGTTGAATTGTCTACCAAGCATGGCTATGGCTTCTAACATATTCTCACTTCCACCATTGCTTTCTTTTGAGTCCTCTTCAGTATTAGATACAAAAGCTATGCTCTTGTTCTTCTTTTCAACATTGTCACACATACCCATCTCAAAGGTTTGGAGGGAACCAATGAGTTCATCTACCTTCATTTTGCTGATATCCTGAGCCTCTTCTATAGCAGTAACCTTCATAGCAAATCTCTTAGGCAGTGATCTGAGGATCTTTCTCACCAGCTTTTCTTCAGACATTTTTTCTCTTAAGGCTTCCTGAGGTATTGGCAATCTCAGGAATATTCATGTAAAAATTATGAATGGTCTCATCCCCTTTCATCCTTAGATTCTCAAACTTAGTAGTTAACATCTGAAGTCTAGACATCTTCACCTTGGATGTACCTTCATGAGTTTTTTGAGAGTATCTCAAACATCTTTGGCTAGTTCACAGTGCTGCACAAGTCTGAATATATTCTTGTTTATTCCATTGAACAATGCATTTAGAGCCTTGGAGTTGCCCAAAGCCAGCTCTTCCTCATCCTAGCTCTATTCTTCTTTAGGTATTTACACAATTGTTCCATCTTTCTCTTTCTTCACAGGATGTTCCCATCCTTTGTTCACAACTCTCCAAGCCTTGCTATCCACAGACTTCAAGAAGGCTACCATACGAGGTTTCCAGTAGTCGTAGTTAGACGTATCCAGAATGGGTGGTCTATTCCCAAATCCTCCATCCTTGTCCATAGTACCTGAATTTACTGTCCCTAGATCTCACCCAGAAATAGACAGGCAGGGTGCCTGTTCTGGTGCCAATTGAAAATTCTAGTAATAGATAATCGATATCGTATCAGATGTTATGACATCCTCTACTAAATAGATAATTACTTTTTAGTAGTAAGTAAATAAAAACAGTAAAGAACACATGAAATTGCTTACCCAGTTCGGTGTACAACAACACCTACTCTAGGGGCTACCAAGCCAGGGAGAAAATCCACTATAAGTAGTGTTAATTCAGAGTTCAACTACCAGTTTACCCTCCTCACTTAAGACCTACCCAATGCAATTTCAATTTAGTGCTAGATCTGAGTTCCTACTCACTCCCCCTCAATCACAACAGTGATAACAAACAGATGAAAATAAAAATAGAGTGAAGACACACTTCAAACAAATCTTGATCTTGCTTAAAAGCTTCAATCAAGAGACACAACACTCGTGCTTAAAAGCCTAGAGTGATAAACAAATTACAACTCAAAACACCCTAGTCCAATGCAATCATCTAGGTGGTAATTTCTTGGCTCAAAAGAAACACTTAGAACAAATAACACAGAACACACAGGTCGCAACAAGCACGTTCTTCACAATCAAAAATATCTTCTTCTGAAAATATGATTAAAGATCTTCTTATAAGCAACACTCGGGCCTTCCAAACATAAATTAGGGTTAGCCAAGTTAACGTAATTTCCATATCATCAGGGTGTTAACTCATATGTTGTAGATGAGATCTTCTAGAGTAAACCATACAACACTAAATATATAGTTTCCTAAAATGTAGTCTGAGATAAATATGGAAATATTACAACAAAACATAACAATTGCTGCTGTCAATTACTAACATCCAACTAACTCCTGTATTAGCTCAATCATACAAAACCTGCAGCACACTACACATAGCATGTCATGACAGTAGTCAAGACATCATAACACACATGAATGTTTTACCACAAAAATGCAGCCAATATGAAAACATCTACTAGTTTTGCAAATGAGTGTTAGGCGATATTTACATGCAGTCTTCTACTTATTACGCGAGAAAAGAAAAAAAAATTGGATTTTTTATTATTGGACTCGCTAAGATTTCAGAATCTCGTGCCTACATAAACTCATGGTGCAATGAGAAAATTAGAGCTTCGTAGTTTGGGTAGTAAAAAAACTACGAGCGTGTTGGTTGATTTTAATTGTGAAAATGAGTTAAGTTGCACTTGGACGGAAAATGACTAGTTAAAAATAAGGCTTAATTATAGTTTTAGTCTCCCTATTTTAATAGATTCACGAATTTAGTCCTCCTATTTTAAATTTAAACAGTTTTGGTCCCACTATTTTAAATTTAAACAATTTTGGTCTCCCTATTTTAAATTTTAAACAGTTTTGGTCCCTTTTTCATACTTTTGCACTTAAAATTAACGATGTTTTCATTTTTTAAATGACAAGTTACTTACAAATCATTGTATATAAATAAATTGTTGAACTTTATAGATAAAAATATAAGTTAAAAAATGAATATCTCATCGATTTTCTATAAAAAAAAGTGAGAGGGGGGCTAAAACTGTTAGAATTTAAAATAGGGGGACCAAAACTGTATGAATTTCAAATAGGGGAATTGATTTCGTGAATTAGGAAAAATTGGGGGACCAAAATTGTAATTTAGCCTAAAAAAATTGCGCTTGGGCGAAGAAAGACTCGCTCTTGGGCGAGGAAAGAGAAGTTACATTGGCTAAGTTGTTTTTAGATTTGCGCTTGTCGCTCGCACTCTCGGAGTACAACACAGTCACCATCGATTTTATTTGTTCCTAAGGAAAGGGAAAATGTTGAATAAAACCCCGAGGAAAAGAATGGTCATTGCAACCATATCGTGTTCGGGAGTCGGTTACGCGAGGGGATGGTACTAGCACCCCTCACATTCGTTGTACTCAACAGGACCCATTTAGTTAGTGTTTATGAAAAGTGTTATTGTGAATCAATTGCTAGCTTCTACATATTAAAGAGAGGAATCGATTTTGTTTTTTTAGTTTATTAGACCTGACAAGACTTTGGGTTTTGCTCCATCGTATCTCCAAGTGCAGTCGAGAACTTAAGGCTACGTAGTTCTAGGTAGAAAACTACGCATTAGTTGGTTACGTTTTCGAGAATGATGTGTTAGACATTTCGAGTGATTGAATTTTTATGTACTGCTCGCTCTTGGAGGCTGAAGTCTTTGTTTGTTTCACGTTGAAATGGCTAAAGCACACTCATTTCTGAAAAGGTTTTTAGGGTCGCACACAGGCGAAAAGAAGTTTGATTGGTTGGATTAACTTTAAGCGGATACGAGTATCTAGAGAAGGAGCTCTACGACAATATCCAAATACTCAGGAAGGGAAGAGGTTTAAACCCAATCACCTTCTTTTTCATTCAAAAAATAATATTAAGAAAAAGTGTGAGACAAATCAAAATTCTTCGTGTTTCTTAGGAATACAAATATTCAAACAATTAGCTCTATAAAAATGTTCGAGTATTCAAGAAGGTAAGAGGTCTAAACCTCAAGCACCTTCTTTTTTCATTCCAATTTATTATGAAAATGATTTTGAAAATAAACGACTTGTGTAGCAACCTGCCCTAAAAATTAAAGATTTAGAGTCGCCACCTATTCTGAAGGGCGAATAGGAAACCCTACGCGATTAAGAGATCGGGGTAAGATTATTATAATCAGGTCGAGGGAAGGTGTTAGGCACCCTCAACCCTTTCCTATTGGCTTTGAATCTAAGGGTCAAGTTTTATGGCTAAAAGTTAAGGTTAATAGCTAAGGAATTGAATAGGGGAAAAATTGAGATTTTAGGGAGGGGGACTCGCCTTGGTTATCCAAGTGCCTACGTATCTCCTTATGGAGAATCAGAGTCAACGTAGTTCGGGCACAGGATTGTACGCCTTAGAATTAGATTTGAATGGTTGACGGTATTTTGAATTACCGTTTCGCAGTTTTGAAAAGGTATTTTGAGTTACCTTCGTAGTTTCGCAGTATCGAAGAGATGAAAATCCGTGGTTTGTGGTTTGATGTGTTTTAAGTGTTTGGGCGTACAACCCTGATTTGATATGGCACCGTTAGATGCGGTGACCAATAGATTTGGTCAGCATAGCTAACGGATTATGGGGCATTGCTGGTTACTCAGATCGATAGATTGATCGTCGCGGGCAGCAAATTAAATATATTTTAATTTTTATATATTTTATATCTCTCGTCTAATGCGACTAATAGCTTTAGTCGGGTCGAGGAGAGAATTAATCGATGGTTGATGTTTTGCCAAATGGGCAATGGGATCGGGCAAACCCTAATGCATTTGGTAACTTTTATAGGTTTTTTGTTGCGATTTTTAATAATTAAAAATGATTAAATTAATTAAATCGAATAATCGAGATAAATAAAAAAAATCATTCTCAAAACTCCTAGCCCTAATCCTAATTTGTATTTTACCTTGATTAAAAAAAATAAATTAGTTGAAGTAAAATAATTAATTAATTTTTAATTTAAACAAACAAGTAACAAAATAATAAAATAAAAAATATATATGATGAAACCTGGTTATGATTGTAACACCCCAATTCTACACAAAGCATTTAGGCAAGAAAATATCAGAGTATTAAAATTTCATACAACACAATTAGGATGTTACACTAAGTAACCAAACAAACACCTTGAAAACAAATGGGCATCAGCGATGCCAAAAGCATACAACACCTGCCAATAAAACGATACATAACACACGGAAGATATGAACATATATATATACACGTATAGCTCTCACTATCAAAGAGGAGTTTTCCAAAATAAAGTGTTTACAATACACATCAGCACGTCATCACATATACATATTCAAAAGAGTCATATACAAATAAATAACAACAGACTCCCGACTCCCCAGTGTTACGTATCAGAGCAACCGACAAGACCAACTGGAGAACTACCTCTTCCAAAAACTCCCAAAGCGGCTAATCTGCAGGATGCCACTCAAGCATCAAATCAGCAGAAGGGTGAGAATATAATTCATAATGAAAAGCATGACAAATATAGTAATGCCAACAAGTATCATCAAGAATCATACAACAAGGTAATCCACTCATTTAACCACAATCGATATATAAGTAATACTACACATAAATGATAACATAAATTATAAAGACGAACAATGATGAATGAGACTCGACTATGCATATGCATGTGGTACCAAATCCGGAGTAAAACTCCTCCTTGTCATTATGACAAATACACCTTTGCCGAGCATTATGCTGGGACTTCTTTCCCTCAGGAAAATACACCTTTGTCGAGCAGTAAGCTACGACTAACTATCATCGAGCATTTAGCCCCCACTGATGACCTCTTGCCACTCGAGCAAATACACCTTTTTACCGAGCATTAAGCCCCCACTGGTAATAATTGCCAATTCAGGCCACCTGTTAATAGCATTCCGCCATTAACGTAATGAAATGTTATGCTGTGCAAGTTTATGACTCTATTACACGACAACATCATCATCAACAATATAACACGGTCACATACTCACGTTACACCGTTTATATTCTATCCAAAAGGATACATCACCAATTAATAACATCGTTATCAATTACATCACACCATAATTACCACACGGGCATTAATAAGCACACAACACACATTCACCGTCAAAACATACTTGCCACATCGGCATAAATGATCGCATAATTGCATCACATCAATTAATATTGGCCATTGGCCCACAACTCCATCAATACATCATCAACAAGTTGTAATAACAACATTTCAACAATGATAATACATCGTTTTCATAACAACAATTACTTGCCATAAGGCCACACATCATGTTAATAACTGTTATACCCCAAAATTTGCCCGCATCTTTTTTCAAGAAAACTCCAATCTGAAAATTAAGAGTCTCATATAATCATGGATTTTATTTCAACAAATATCCTGACATATGAAATACTTAGTTTTTAGAATTTTTCTTATACAGTAATTTGGCTTGCAGTTGAATTTATTCTTACGCAAACGCCAAATACTGTTTATTACTTCACACATGCTATTTATTTATTTACAGATAAATAGTACTGACACAATTGGTACAGAGTTAAATCTTTTTGCAGGCGCAGAATCAGGAAACTCAGACTGTACTGGTAACAAGTAGATTATTATTATCTTTTGTTTCCCACTAATTTTTGTACTATATTCCATTATTTTCAAAAATCTTTTCAAATCTCTTTTTCAAAAATCAAATCCTAACTTTATTCTCTACATCTCTCTTTTTCCCAACACTATCATACACTTTCTTTCAAATCTTACTTCCACTCAAATTCTCCTTTTGTACGGAATCACATCATTCCCCAACGTCTCTATCCTTCTTTCCACTCTATAAATACCTCTCATTTTTTCGTAAAAATCTCACATCAAATTCTAATTCATCTCTCAAAGTTCTACTTCATAATCCATCCTTTCTTCTTCCCCGACAAAATGGCAAAGCGGTGGGAAACGTGTTTTCTTATGGTCATCACCATTGCTACGGTGATCATGTCTTTCTTCTGTCTACATAGCCCGGAACACTGTGGACCTGGGATGCTTATGCTCCCAATCATCTACATGTTACTATTTGTAGCATGGGTTATCAATCGTCATTTTTAAAACTTGCCGTATTTCTAATTTCTTAAATGTACCGTTTATTCGTACTGTTCAATATAGTATGTAATATTTGTACTGTCAGTATTAAATGTTGTACTATTTGTCATAATATTGCTTAATTACTCAGATAATATTTTATGTGTTTTCTGCCAGTCAAATATTCATTTTTCTGTGCATTAAATGATTTTCAGGGTTATTATCGGTAATTTTGCCCGCATCCAGTAAATATTAGTTATTTATTATGTCTGTGTTTTTTTTTTAACAAGTCATGTAAATAAACTTTCATTTTTCACATAAAACAAAAACAAAAACAACAAAAAAGAAAAGAAAATTAACTTTGACTGTTGATTTTTCACTCTAACTGCTACGTCAATACCTGAACAGTCAGTCGACAGCCAAACTGCTGGGAGTACAATTCTCAGTGTTTTGTACCATCAATCAAATCAATCTTTTACAATTCAAAATTCCAAGATTTTTGTTCTAGAAGTCTTCTGAATATCACGCGATTAGCAGAGACTCAACACTGCACAAAAATCAGGTACGCTTAACTATCTCCTACACAAACAGTCCCTGACTAGGGTTTTCTTGTTTTTACAGGAGAAACAAGTCTTTGAGACCTCAAATGGATTTCATGCACATCCATATATCTCAAAGTACCATCATACAAATTTTCAAACTTCAATTCACTCAGACGCACCGTCAGCAGCTCAAACAGTCAACAGACGACCCGTTTGACCAAAAAGTCAACAGACAGTCAAAAATGAAATTTTTTGTCAAAGTCCATATTTTGTCAAAGGATTCATCATTTGATCATTGGATGATCATAATTCATCAAGGAAAGATCAAAAATCAACAAAACCCTAAGATTCAAAATTAGGGTTTTTGCCTGAAAAGTCAACTCAACTTTGACTGGTCATAACTCTCTCATCCTTCATCCAAAAATTCAAACCAAAGCTCATTTTGAAGGAAATTCAATTATCTTTCAAATGCAATTGATCCCATGGTCATTGCATTCACCATTTGAAAAATATGACCAAAGACATTACAGGTCATTTTCAAAGTCAACAAAAAGACACTTTTTTCAAAAGGACACCCAAGGAGCATCAAAAATCATTTTGACATGAGACCAAAGACATTGGTTAGAGGACTCTTTGAGGTTTCCAAAAAGTGCAAGAACTCCTTCATATGACAAAAATTGATGGATTTACACCTTGTTGAAGTTGGCTAAATTTTGGGAAAATACATGAAATCAACATTGCTCAAAAATGTATTTTTTCCAAATGGGGACAAGTTTTCATGGTTCAAACATCATTTCCATAATATAATGGGCCTCCCACGACCAAGACAAAGCCCACATCATTTTTATCCATTTTTGATTTAATTTTATCACATATAAGATTAAATTTAAAAAGGAAAATGGAAGGATAATGCATAGCTTGAATTCCAAGCATGACTCATCAAGAGAATCATTCAACTCTGTCCCAAGCCAAAGTACAGCAGAGGGAGAGAAGAAAATCAAGCCATAGTGGCTTAAATGCCAAGCTACACATGTGGAAAAAGTCAAAAATTCAACAAAACACTTATTGCTTTCTAGCTTAGATTTTAAGCACTTCAATGCTTATATATAGGCTAGTATACTTCAGTAATGAAGAGAGACAAGTTCAGAAACAAAGCCTTGCTTGTAACACACTTGTAATCACTTGAAACTTTTCAAAGAAATCTCAAATCCGAATTTTGAATTCCAGTCACTTTCCATACAAACTAAACATTCTAATACCTTCCTCAAGCATCACTGAACATATCTCAATCATTTCCAAGTCTTGAAACCTCATAAATCGAGCTACCTAGGCCACGGTTTGTTCAAACTAAAACTAACTTATATCTCATAACACACGCATATCTAGCAAGATGTAGACATATATTTGAACTTAGTGTGGTGTGTAGATCGTTTCTGGACATTTAATTAAGGTTTGGTTGCTTATATACGAAGTTACCATTTTAGGGTTCATACTCTCCAAATTAGGGCTTTCTGAAATAAGCAAAATTACAGGTTCTAAGTGGTACCATTAAATTCGTATGGACTAGACGAATTGAATGGGCATGTCGCGCCAAATTTATAAACACGTTTACCCCTATTCGCTATTTTGCAGGTTTAAGCATCACTTATTATAGCGATTTTTTACAAAAGCGCTGTTAAAGGTGTTGTCTGGAGGTTGAAGACGAAGACGTGTCTTCCCCCCATTGGTTCAGACGCGCGCGTGTTTTTTTAAATTTGTCTCTGATTCTGTGCTTTGCAGGTGTAACTTTTACCACGTGCCTCAATATCTGGGCCATCTGATCTCATTTAATGACTCATCCAACGCATCAGAATGAATCCCCATACCATGGACTCTCAGATTAATCACACATGATCATGTATCCTTTTATTTTCTATTTTATTTTAATTTTCTTTGCAAAATTAATTAAAAATAGTTTTAAAAATCCAAAAAATACACAAAAAATATTTTTAGACTTCTAAAATAATATAGTATTTTCTGAAATAAAAATATTTTATTTTTCTTCATAATTTCAATATTTTGCATAATTAATTAGTATATATTTATATATTTGCTTTTTAATTATTCTAACCAATCAAAAAATCATAAAAAAATTGTTCTTTATATTAAATATTGTTTATAACCTATAAACTAATTTTGTACATATTTTGAATAATTTTCTCTTTAAGTTTTAATTATTTGTGTAATTATTTGCATAATTATGTGTTAATTAACTTAATAAATTTCAAATCAAATTTCAAAAATCCCAAAAAAATTAGTTTTGTTTTAAAATTAATTAACAAGCATTTTGAACATATTTTGAACTTAATTTCTAGGTTTAAATTTTTATTTTCATTTTTTTTCTCATTTTAATTTAATTAATCACGCATTAATTATAATTAAAATCAATCATAAAAAAATCCAAAAATATGCCTTTTATTTTTCTTGCAATTTAAATTCCTAGATAAATGTATAGGATGTCAAATTCATGTAAAGACCTTACAACTCAGGGTAGACCTCCTAGTTTGCTTGCTCAAATCAAAACAAACAAAATTCTCATACACTGTTGTTTTTCAAAACAAAACTTTCCAAAAAGACAATACTTTGTATACATCCAAACACGGATCATTACAAAGTTAACGTTCTTTTCAAAACATCTTTCGAAAGATAAACAAACATTTTGTATACATCCGCACAAGGATCATTACAAATTCAATTTACAAAGGTATTTGAAACCACATATGAGCATTCTAAAGCAATTGAAAAATGATCGAAAAACAAGTGAGCTAAGCAAACTTAAGAGCCCATGGATAACCATGGATACAAAGGGTGCTAACACCTTCCCTTTGTATAACCTACCCCCTTACCCAGAATTTCTGAAAGGTCTTTTTTCTGTTTCTTTTATAAACCTTTCCTTAATTGGATAAAATAAAAGGTCGGTGGCGACTCTGTGAATTTTAAAAAAATGCGAAAGCATTAAGCGATAAAAAAGAGTCAGTTCACGTATCTCTCCCGCTCAGAGGTATGGCCCGAAAAAAAACGGAGGTCCACAGAACTGGCGACTCTGCTGGGGAGTCACTTTCAAAAAACAAAATGTTTTCAAAAGGGGTTACCTTAAGAGAATAGATTACTTCGATGTTTTCAATTGTTTGACTTGATTGCTCTATTTTTCAAAGGTTTGTTTGGGTATTTTGCTTGTGTGAAAGATTCTAACCCGAATCTCGAGATACCTTAAGTATATGACAATAGACCAAGGAAACTGTATGGCATGTACCGATACGGTTGATCTGGTAGTCATCGTTAGTGCGATACTTTGGTTTATACTGATGTCCCTTGAAAACGATCAAGGAGTATATTAGGCTTCCGAAATGTCATTAAACACTAATTTGTCTTAGAACCTTTTTAGTTGAACTTGACTTATGGCCTATTAAGTGGCTAGCTTTGAAATTGATCGAAGTTAGTTATCCTCGAGGAATATTTTGATCGGCCGCTCGAGCGCCGTATTGAGATGTTACTTCCAAGGATCATAGAACCCGAATACTATTCTAGGACAGGTTTTAACCAACTCAACTTCAGTGAGGAGGGTATCACCTATCAGCTCCATGCAAGCCTTTAAACCTAAGGCTATTGTTTGATTTGTTTTTGTGTGCCACATGTTTGCATCATAAGCATATCATTTTCTCACAAAACACTTCAAGGATCAAAGAGTTTACCTTTGTTTTTGCAGGTAATGGCTCCCGCCACCCGAGATTACATCCGAATCAACATCTCAACGGTACCATCTGAACTAAAAGACTTAGTGTCAGAATTCCCCAGGAATGTTCAATTCACCGAAAGGCATGGTCACCTACTCCATTTGGTTACCTCAAAATTTAAAGAAGACATGATACGGGTCCTGTTCCAGTTCTTTGACCCTGAACATCATTGCTTTACCTTTCCTGATTACCAGTTTGTACCCACTTTGGAAGAGTTCTCTGAGCTAATTGGATTACCTATTCGAGATCAATTACCTTTCACTGGTTTAGAAAGGATTCCAAAACCTGAAGTCATTGCTACTGCTTTACATTTGCGAAAATCAGAAATCGAGTCCAATTGGGAAACAAAGAGTGGAGTTAAGGGTTTGCTTGCCAAGTTCTTATTGGAAAAGGCTCGACTACTGCTAGAAAACAAAAGTTATCCAGCTTTTGAGGAGGTTATGGCCCTTTTGATCTATGGGTTGGTTTTATTCCCAAATCCCGACCAGTTCATAAGTGTACACATCATCAACCTTTTCCTAATCCGTAACCCGGGTACCAACATTGCTGGGAGACATTCTACATTCTCTACACATTCGTACCATGAAGAAACGAGGAACTCTCATGTGCTGTATACCACTACTGGCTAGGTGGTTTACATTTCATCTTCCCCGATCAGTGTTGAGAAATGAACAAAGAATGCAATGGTCTCGCAAGATTATGTCTTTGTCTCATTCAGATATCCGGTGGAACAACTTCTTTCAAAGAGACATTACTATCATTGATCATTGTGGAGAGTACCCTAATGTGCCACTCCTTGGCATCAAAGGAGGCATCACTTACAATCCCTCTTTAGCTCTACGCCAAAGAGGGATATGCAAGGAGCAACGGTCCTCATGACATGATTATCCGTGGCATTGTGTTTGATTACGAGAATGATTCTCATAGACACCGACGGAGTTTCATACAAGCATGGGACAGTGTCTATAGAATAGAAAGCAAAACTTTGGGGCAATGGAATTCTATCCCTATGGAACCTTACCTCAGATGGGTCCGCACTCATGCTCAGAAACTCATTATGCCATATCCCGCTATTCTACTTGTGACTATTGAGCCAAAGGTCGAAGGAGACGAACCCCAAGTTATTCTACACCCGGATATGCCAACTGACCTAGAAGAGTTGCAAAAATCTTGGGTTCAACTAAAAGAGGAAAGAGACACCTTCAAAGCACACTGTCAAGACTATGAGAGAAGGATATTGGAGCTCACCGGACAGCTTCAAGAAGAGCAGCAGGACAACATATTCCTGGGGGCAAAGAGAAAGCGTCCATGGGAAACCTGAAGGATCATTTATTTTATTTCTGTCTTGTAAGCCCAAATGAGGCAAAGAAAAAAAAAAGAGAATAAATTGATTAACTAATGTTTGTTTCTTCTTTAACAAATCTAAACTCTAAGATCCTTGAAAACATTGCACACACATTTCATTTCATACATTGCATTCATATACATTGCATATACATTTCATACATTGCATATACATTTCATTCATATACATTGCATCCATACATACACATTGCATAACAGGTTCACATGACGGATTTCTCATCTCCTCGTTGTTTATTTCAGTCAGAAGAGATGGAATCTGAGACAAGCATCAAGAACCTCGAAGCACAGAATGCCCAAGTTCAAGTGGCAATTCTGGAACTGGCAAAGGGGCAACAAGAACTGAAAGCCCTGATAATCAAGAAGAAAAAGAAGCCCAAAGGATCTGTAGGCTTGAGTCACCTTAAAAGGAAGATCAAAATCCCAGTCAAAAAATCCAAAAAGCCACCGATCCCTGAAACAGTCGGTGATGATGAACAAGGAGACAATCACAGCAACCAGGGTTCTGCTAAACCCTCTCTCTCTTCCAATGAAGAAGATGATCATTCTGGGGACGAACCAGATGATGACAAGTACCAACAGCTGGAAGACCGTATGAAAGCTATGGAGATACAAAAAGTACCTGGTTTAGATTTCAATGATCTGGGGCTCATCTCGAATGTTGTTATCCCTCCAAAATTCAAAGTTCCTGTCTTTGCAAAATATGATGGAGTTTCTTGCCCGAAACTACATCTGAGATCCTATGTGAGGAAAATACAACCTCATACAACAGATAGCAAATTGTGGATTCACTTCTTCCAAGAAAGTCTGTCGGGTACACAACTCGAGTGGTACTACCAGCTGGAAAATACCAAAGTTCATACTTGGGAAGAATTAGCTGCTGCTTTTTACAAACAGTACCAATACAATGCTGATCTTGCGCCAACCCGTACTCAACTAAGGGGCATGTCTATGGGACCAAAAGAAAGTTTCAAAGGATATGCACAAAAGTGGAGAGATATGGCTGGAAGGGTTCAACCACCCTTATCTGATCGCGAACTAGTCGACATGTTCATGGGCACTTTAACTGGCCCTTTCTATAGCCATTTGCTGGGAAGCTCATCATTAGGTTTCACTGACCTGATACTGACCGGAGAACGTGTCGAAAGTGGCATTCAAAATGGAAAAATTCAAATAGGTTCCTCCTCTGGTACTACAAAAAGGCCCATCAGCGGGAGAAATGAGGTCAATGCAACACAAATTCAGAAAAGTCGCAAAAGTGAGCAGCATCAATCTGTAGGGGCAGTTTTGATCTCCGCATCTGCACCTCAAAAAGATCAACAGCCAAAATATACGCATCGACCAGATGCACCAAGAAGAAATTTCACCAGAATCAACATGCCAATCTCTCAGGCATTGCAGCACTTGCTAAAAGCAGATCTGATCACATTAAAAGGTCCTCCAAAGAATGTCAACACTTCCTCTCCGAATTATCGCCCTGATGTGACATGTGCCTATCACTCAAACTGTCCAGGACATGACGCAGATCATTGCTGGGCCCTGAAAAATAAAATACAAGATATGATAGATGCTGGGGAAATTGAGTTCGATCCTCCAGAAACTCCAAATGTCATCACTGCACCTATGCCAAAGCATGACAAAACTGTTAACGCTATCCTGGACACTGTTTACATCTATGATGTGAACGAATTATCAACTCCACTCTGCGAAGTCAAAGGAAAGCTAATCCAAGCTGGTTACTTTCCAGGGTGTGACCCCGACTGCTTTTATTGCTCATACCTGCCCAATGGTTGTGAAAATCTAAGAATGGGAATTCAAAAGTGGATGGATCGCCGTATCATTATGTTTGAGAGGCTCCCTTCTATGGACGTGCTGTGCGAAGTCTTTACAAATGGGATGAAAATAGAGGATGCCTCAGTGATATCCAGCTTACCATTCAAAATCTCTGCCAAGGCTCCATTCAAAATTTCTGCTACACTCAAAGTAGCATCAGTAGTCATTGCTAGTCCAACTCCATTTCCATATTCCTCAGACAAAGCTGTCCCATGGGGATACGACACTAATGTTTATGTTCATGGAGTTAAGCAGGGTACCTCGACTGAAGAGGCCGCAAAGTTAACTACTCCAACTGTGGGTAATATTGTGGGTACCAGCAAGATCACGAGAAGTGGAAGAATCTTTTCACCAGAAATTTCTCCAAATGTTGCTGCTAGTCCAGTCCGAGTCCCAGTTCCTAATCAAGATAACAGCGCTCGAGGCAAAGAGCCACAAGTTGAACAAGTTCAAACCCCGGTGGAGATCACTGCTGAGGATCCATCAAAGCAAGAAATGGAGGAAATATTGAAAATCATCTGCAAGAGTGATTACAATATTGTTGAGCAACTAGGGCACACCGCTTCAAAAATCTCAATGCTATCTCTGCTAAAATATTCAGAAGCTCATGCCAAAGCTTTGATGAAGTTCCTTAAAGCTGCGCATGTGCCTCAAGAGATCTC
The DNA here is from genome assembly GCF_029867415.1 of Vicia villosa. NCBI lineage: Eukaryota > Viridiplantae > Streptophyta > Magnoliopsida > Fabales > Fabaceae > Vicia > Vicia villosa. The sequence goes on from NC_081182.1 coordinate 75,282,039, forward strand.
AGTCGACCAATTTGAGAATTGTGTTGCCAATCTAACCGTGAACAATGGTCTCGGTTTCTCTGATGTGGATCTAACCCCTGCTGAAAAAAATCACAACAAAGCCCTACATATCTCCATTGAATGTAATGGCACCACTCTATCTCATGTGCTAGTAGATAACAGTTCTTCTTTGAACGTGTTACCGAAAACAGTACTAGAAAAGCTTGACTTCGAAGGAATTATGTTACAACCAAGTGATGTTGTGGTAAGAGCCTTTGACGGGTCAACAAGAACGGTATACGGAAAAGTGAATCTCCCAATCAGAGTGGGTTCTCAAATCTTCGATTCTATCTTTTACGTAATGGAAATTCACCCAGCCTACTCCTGTTTACTTGGACGCCCTTGGATACATGGGGCAAACGCTGTAACTTCTACCCTGCATCAGAAGTTAAAATATCCAGTAAAAGGAAAGATTGTCACAGTCTATGGCGAAGAGGAATATGTGGTTAGTCACCTAAGCAATTCCAAATATGTTGAGTTGGAAGACGAATTCATCGAAACTCCATGCCAATCATTTGAGGTGGTCTCCCCAGATGTCTCTACCACCAAGCATATTCCTGCTACTCCAACTACAACTATGGCTTCTCTCAAAGATGCCAAAGCCATGATTGAACAGGGTGATTGCACATTATGGGGTCAGCTTCCCGATATACCTTACAAGTCTGACAAGCTAGGCCTGGGCTATGATAGTAAAGATCAAAAGAATGATCAAGGTCCTCGTTCTGGAGGATTAATGTCACACTTCGTCAGCCAAGAAGTAAACGCTATTGAAGATGAAGGAGTGTTCTTGAACTATATCATTCAGCCATATCCAGATGAGATTCCACCCATTTCCATGGGAATGTGGGATGTTGTGGGAGAACCAAGTGACGGGTATAATTATCAGCATACCGCACCTCAGAATTCTTATGTTGCTATGGAAGACATTACCCCGACTGGATGGGGTGATCAAATTGAAAATGACAAAAGTTTCACAAGTCCCGTCACTGAGCAATATCAAAATCCACCCAAAGAAGTATGGGACACGCTAGGAGAACCCAGCGGCAAATATGACTATATGGTGAAATATTCCGCTCCTCCGAGCTCACAAATTGCTATGAAGGACATTGTCCCAACTGGATGGGATGAACATTACGATGACAATTTCACTTTTGAAGAAGCCAGGGAAATACCAAATAACGAGGGTTGCTTTCTGTCAGCATACACTCCTCATCAGGATGCACAATTCTCTATTCAAAACATCATCCCGACTGCATGGGACGGCCTTATCGAGCATCTCGCTCAGCCAACAGAGATATCTCAGTCTGGGCTCTCGTATCCAGCAGAGTATATCCCTTATCCCGAAGGATCACCGGCTCATTTTCTCACTAATGAAATCAATGATGTGGAAGATGAAGAAGACAACTGCAACTGGAACAGCTGGATACTCCCTGCTCACAATAGTGGATTGAACAACTGGAAAGCTGAGGATGTGATCTCCTTTGACCAGGAGTAAATGCCATTTCCTGTTTTCTTTGTGTATATTGTGCAAAGATAAAAATGGTTCCTGAACAATCGAACCATGAGCCTGAAAGCCGTGTGCCTAGCCCAAAGCACACTGGCCCTTCTATAAGGGCTTATCATATCATGATCATGTGCATTCAATAAAATCATGGGACGCTTGCATATTTAAATTTTGTGATCCTTTTTCTTTCTTTCTTCGCTTTCAAATAGCTATGTTTTTTTTCTTCACACACACTCACATAACTAACATGCAGATTCACATACACTCTGGATCCAGTCAACAACGATTCTGCTATTTCCCGTCATGACTTTGAAAGTCCGATCTACCAAACTGAGGATGAAAGTGAGGAAGATTGTGAAGTGCCAAGAGAAATTGCAAGGCTGCTAGAACAAGAAGACAAGGCCATACAGCCTCACGAGGAGCCAATTGAGGTCATCAACTTGGGCAGCAACGAAGAAAAGAAAAAAGTCAAAGTAGGGGCTGATTTAGAACACAACATCAAGCAAAGACTGATTCAAATGCTGCAAGACTACGTCGAGATATTCGCCTGGTCCTATGAAGATATGCCAGGTCTTGACACGGACATTGTAGTTCATCGCCTACCAATCAAAGAAGGTAGCATTCCAGTCAAACAGAAACTACGAAGGAGTAGGCCTGATATGTCAAAAAAGATCAAAGACGAGGTTGAAAAACAGTTCAATGCCGGATTCCTAAAAGTTGTAAGTTATCCTCCTTGGATAGCTAACATCGTGCCTGTACCTAAAAAAGACGGGAAAGACAGAATGTGCGTGGACTACAGAGATCTGAACCAGGCAAGCCCCAAAGATGATTTCCCTTTACCACACATCGATGTACTGGTTGACAATACCGCACAATGCAAGGTATTCTCCTTTATAGACGGATTCTCAAGGTACAATCAAATTAAGATGGCACCCGAAGACATGGAAAAAACAACCTTCACAACACCCTGGGGAACCTTTTGTTACAAAGTAATGCCCTTTAGTCTGAAAAACGCAGGAGCAACCTATCAACGTGCAATGGTAGCGCTATTTCATGATATGATTCATCAAGAAATAGAGGTGTATGTCGATGACATGATTGCAAAATCCAACACCGAGGAAGAACATCTGGGTCATTTACACAAGTTGTTTGACAGACTCAAGAAATACAAGTTGCGACTGAACCCAAATAAGTGTACCTTTGGAGTAAGATCCGGCAAACTCTTAGGTTTCATTGTCAGCAGCAAAGGTATTGAGGTTGATCCCGCCAAGGTTAAAGCCATTCAAGAAATGCCTATACCTCGTACCGAGAAACAAGTCAGAGGATTCTTGGGACGTCTAAATTACATCGCCCGATTTATTGCCCACATGACTACTACTTGTGTGTCGATCTTCAAACTGTTGAAGAAAGATCAAGTGGAAAGGTGGAATGACAAATGCCAGTTAGCCTTTGACAAAATCAAAGAATATCTCCAAAAACCTCCAATCTTGTTGCCACCTGTGGAAGACAGACCTCTGATAATGTACCTAACTGTGTTAGAGGACTCAATGGGGTGTGTACTAGGACAACATGACGAATCCGGCCGAAAGGAGCACGCAATCTACTATCTTAGCAAAAAGTTTACCGATTGTGAAACAAGATACTCACTACTCGAAAAAACTTGTTGTGCCTTAGCTTGGGCGGCTCGCCGACTAAGACAGTACATGCTAAATCACACCACTTTCCTAAATCTCCAAGATGGATCCCATCAAATACGTGTTCGAAAAACCTGCTCTCTCTGGAAGAATAGCGAGATGGCAAATGATCTTAACAGAATATGACATTCAATACACTTCACAAAAAGCAATCAAAGGAAGTGTGGTAGCTGATCATCTGGCTCATCAAGCAGTGGATGATTATCAAGCATTGAACTTTGACTTCCCAGACGAAGACATTATGCTAGTCAATGACTACAAACAACCAGGACCAGAAGAAGGACCCGAGCCAGGATCCCGGTGGACCATGGTTTTTGACGGAGCTTCTAATGCACTTGGCAATGGCATCGGGGCTGTGATCATTTCCCCCACAGGAGGTCATACACCATTCACTGCCAGATTATGCTTCAACTGCACTAACAATATAGCCGAATACGAAGCATGTATTCTGGGTCTTAAAGCTGCAATCGATCTAAGAATCAAATTCCTGGAAGTCTACGGAGACTCGGCCTTGGTAATCTACCAAGTCAAAGGGGAATGGGACACAAAGCACCCGAATCTAATTCCTTACAAAGAATATGTGCTGAGTTTGATTCCTTACTTCGAAGAAATCACTTTCGAACACATCCCACGCGAGGAAAATCAACTAGCTGATGCTTTAGCTACCATGTCATCCATGTTCAAAGTCAGATGGGACAACGAGGCGCCTATGATCACCATTTACAGGCAAGATGAACCATCCTATTGCAATGAGATCGATACCGAAGGAACCGAGGAAAAACCATGGTTCCATGAAGTAAAAAGATATCTCGAAGCTCAGGAGTACCCTGAAGGGGCATCCATTAACGACAGAAAGTTTCTAAGGAGATTTGCTGCCAAATTCTTTCTAAGCAATGGAACCTTATACAAACGCAACCATGACTCGACTTTACTTCGCTGTGTAAACAAGAAGGAAGCAGAACAGATCATGGAAGAAATACACAATGGTGCCTTCGGTACTCATTCCAGTGGACATACAATGGCTAAAAAGATCCTTAGAGCAGGTTATTACTGGTCTACCATGGAAACAGACTGCCATCATCACTCCCGAACATGTCACAAATGCCAGATATACGCTGACAAAGTACATGTACCTCCAGTTCCATTAAGCGTCCTGACGGCTCCTTGGCCTTTTGCAATGTGGGGTATTGATATGATTGGAGAAATCAAACCTACTGCCTCCAACGGACATCGCTTTATCCTGGTCGCTATTGACTACTTCACAAAGTGGGTAGAAGCAGCTTCATTTGCTTCTGTTACCAAGAATGTGGTGGCCCGGTTCATCAAATACAATCTCATTTGTCGGTACGGCATCCCTGAACGGATTATCACAGACAATGGCACAAATCTAAACAACAGAATGATTACTGAACTTTGCACACAGTTCAAGATCAAACATCATAATTCTTCTCCATATCGACCAAAGATGAACGGCGCGGTGGAAGCTGCCAACAAGAACATCAAGAAAATCATACAAAAAATGACAGTAACCTACAAAGACTGGCATGAGATGTTGCCTTTTGCTCTTCATGGTTATCGCACATCTGCGCGTACTTCAACAGGGGCAACTCCATTCTCCTTAGTCTATGGTATGGAAGCAGTTCTTCCAATTGAAATTCAGATTCCTTCCCTAAGGATTATGAAAGAAGCCAATCTAGACGAAGACGATTGGATTCAAACACGGTTGGACCAGATAAACTTGATTGATGAAAAAAGGCTCGCAGCTATTTGTCATGGTCAGCTATACCAAAAGCGTATGATCAAAGCCTTCAACAAAAAAGTCAAAAGTCAAGCATACCAAACTGGTGGCTTGGTTGTCAAACGCATCATCTTACCACAAGGTGATCCCATAGGCAAATGGACTCCCACCTACGAGGGACCATTCATAATCAAGAAAATATTCTCCGGCGGCGCCATGTTGCTTACCACCATGGATGGCGAGGATTTCCCACACCCTGTGAATGCTGACATAGTCAAAACATACTTCGCTTAAAAAGAAAAAAGCTCGCTAAGTTGAAAACCTGAAAGGGCAACTTAGGCAAAAAAATGAGCGTCTCGGTGGATTGAAAACCCGAAAGGGCGGTCCAGGCAAAAATTAGAGACTAAACAAATACTATCCCGGTAGGCTGAAAACCTGAAAGGGCAGCCTAGGCAAAAGTTAGGGAATGAAGCATACAACTATGTTCCGTTCAGCTGCCTACTCACCATCAAGATTCAACACCTCAAAGACACCGATCAGTCCAATCACTTTCTTCCAACAAGTGAGGGATGAGATGCTCGAAGACAGATTGGCAATAGCAGAATTGAAACTTGACTGGATTGTTTTCACATAGCTATTTACCTTCATAAATATTTTCCAAAACTTTATGACAGTTTCCTACTTCTAGGATTGTTGTCTCCCTGTGCTAATCAGCCTATCATGGCTCTTTTTCAAAAATCAATGCAGCTTAGGCTCAAAAATCACTATTTTCACTTTTTCTGTTTTAAATACGTAAACGTCCCAATGATAATTCTGAATGAACATGTGCATTTGAATATGATTGATGTTTACCAGGAAAAACAGGAATAGCATTCAGGAAATGTCCCAATTATCTGGACATCATCCCATCAGAAGAAAATCCCCAAGAGAAACGCATTTCTCAGCAAATTCCTCAAAAAGATTTTCTCTTCAAAAGAAGTCTTATCCCCCAGCAGGGTTGTTCCAGATTACTATCTTCAGAAGGTGTGATCCCCGCACCCGGACTTGGTCAGATAGTGCATCGGAGGATTATGCATCTTCCTCATTCCCATTTGAAAGGGCATCAGAACTTCCAGCTACCTTTCATTCCCAAGTGATAGTTAAAGATCCTTCAACAGAGTACCATGGTTCTCAAAGAATTTCCCCAGCCGAGGGTACTCAAACAAGACAAAAGATCATCAACAATCACAATATAGTCATATCCAGATGACTGACGGAAATTTATTTTCCCGAATAGAAGCTTGACATCATATTCATACATCACACATTCATATTCATATTCATACATCACACATTCATATATTCATATTCACATTCATACATCATGCATCATGTGCATATTCATACGCATATTCATACACAACATAACATGCCTATTTCTCCTTTAGCTCACATTACATGCATTATAAACATTGCATATCACTAACTTGATTTTTCAGGTAGACAGATATCTTCAATAAAGATGTTCTCAATCACATGCAGTGTTCACCTGAATTCCATGAACGGTTCTCTCAGATATAATCAAGCCGAAGATTCATTCTGATCACTTATCAACTCAAAAACAAGCATCGAAGATCTAAAGTTGATACCTCAGACGGTTCAAGAACGATCTAACATCGAAGATCTAAAGTTGATACCTCAGACGGTTCCAGAACGATCTAACATTGCAGATCTAAAGTTGATACCTCAGACGGTTCCAAAACGATCTAACATCGCAGATCTAAAGTTGATACCTCAGACGGTTCCAAAACGATCTAACATCGCAGATCTAAAGTTGATACCTCAGACGGTTCCAGAACGATCTAACATCGCAGATCTAAAGTTGATACCTCAGACGGTTCTAGAACGATCTAACATCGAAGATCTAAAGTTGATACCTCAGACGGTTCAAGAACGATCTAACATCGAAGATCTAAAGTTGATACCTCAGACGGTTCCAGAACGATCTAACACCGAAGATCTAAAGTTGATACCTCAGACGGTTCCAGAACGATCTAACATTGCAGATCTAAAGTTGATACCTCAGACGGTTCCAAAACGATCTAACATCGAAGATCTAAAGTTGATACCTCAGACGGTTCCAAAACGATCTAACATCACAGATCTAAGTCGATACCTCAGACGGTTCCAGAACGATCTAACATTGAAGATCTAAAGTCGATACCTCAGACGGTTCAAGAATGATCTAACATCAAAGATCTAAAGCTGATACCTCAGACGGTTCCACAATGATCAACTTTCAAAATCTAAAGCAGGAAAAACTTTGGACAAGTTCCGTAGCAATCATCCTCCTAGACTTAAAGCGGTAACCTTGGACGGTTCCGAAACAGTCAACACAAAGACTTTCAAATCCTTCATCAAGATATAATCAATGGATTCATTCTGATGAACAAACCCTCAACCCATTTACCAGGTGGCATCTAAAAGCCCATCTCAGGTAATGTTCCAATCTGCCAACAACATTTCGCAGACGACATTCAAATGCAACTTCCAACATCTCTTCTGATCAAGGTAAGTGCAAATTTTCAGGGCATCTAAATATTCAATCATCTTCTACCTTCAGATTTCAGACAATCTCTTCAGGTTTAAGAAGATTGAATAGGGGCAACTGTTATACCCCAAAATTTGCCCGCATCTTTTTTCAAGAAAACTCCAATCTGAAAATTAAGAGTCTCATATAATCATGGATTTTATTTCAACAAATATCCTGACATATGAAATACTTAGTTTTTAGAATTTTTCTTATACAGTAATTTGGCTTGCAGTTGAATTTATTCTTACGCAAACGCCAAATACTGTTTATTACTTCACACATGCTATTTATTTATTTACAGATAAATAGTACTGACACAATTGGTACAGAGTTAAATCTTTTTGCAGGCGCAGAATCAGGAAACTCAGACTGTACTGGTAACAAGTAGATTATTATTATCTTTTGTTTCCCACTAATTTTTGTACTATATTCCATTATTTTCAAAAATCTTTTCAAATCTCTTTTTCAAAAATCAAATCCTAACTTTATTCTCTACATCTCTCTTTTTCCCAACACTATCATACACTTTCTTTCAAATCTTACTTCCACTCAAATTCTCCTTTTGTACGGAATCACATCATTCCCCAACGTCTCTATCCTTCTTTCCACTCTATAAATACCTCTCATTTTTTCGTAAAAATCTCACATCAAATTCTAATTCATCTCTCAAATTTCTACTTCATAATCCATCCTTTCTTCTTCCCCGACAAAATGGCAAAGCGGTGGGAAACGTGTTTTCTTATGGTCATCACAATTGCTACGGTGATCATGTCTTTCTTCTGTCTACAGAGCCCGGAACACTGTGGACCTGGGATGCTTATGCTCCCAATCATCTACATGTTACTATTTGTAGCATGGGTTATCAATCGTCATTTTTAAAACTTGCCGTATTTCTTATTTCTTAAATGTACCGTTTATTCGTACTGTTCAATATAGTATGTAATATTTGTACTGTCAGTATTAAATGTTGTACTATTTGTCATAATATTGCTTAATTACTCAGATAATATTTTATGTGTTTTCTGCCAGTCAAATATTCATTTTTCTGTGCATTAAATGATTTTCAGGGTTATTATCGGTAATTTTGCCCGCATACAGTAAATATTAGTTATTTATTATGTCTGTGTTTTTTTTTAACAAGTCATGTAAATAAACTTTCATTTTTCACATAAAACAAAAACAAAAACAACAAAAAAGAAAAGAAAATTAACTTTGACTGTTGATTTTTCACTCTAACTGCTACGTCAATACCTGAACAGTCAGTCGACAGCCAAACTGCTGGCAGTACAATTCTCAGTGTTTTGTACCATCAATCAAATCAATCTTTTATAATTCAAAATTCCAGGATTTTTGTTCTAGAAGTCTTCTGAATATCACGCGATTAGCAGAGACTCAACACTGCACAAAAATCAGGTACGCTTAACTATCTCCTACACAAACAGTCCCTGACTAGGGTTTTCTTGTTTTTACAGGAGAAACAAGTCTTTGAGACCTCAAATGGATTTCATGCACATCCATATATCTCAAAGTACCATCATACAAATTTTCAAACTTCAATTCACTCAGACGCACCGTCAGCAGCTCAAACAGTCAACAGACGACCCGTTTGACCAAAAAGTCAACAGACAGTCAAAAATGAAATTTTTTGTCAAAGTCCATATTTTGTCAAAGGATTCATCATTTGATCATTGGATGATCATAATTCATCAAGGAAAGATCAAAAATCAACAAAACCCTAAGATTCAAAATTAGGGTTTTTGCCTGAAAAGTCAACTCAACTTTGACTGGTCATAACTCTCTCATCCTTCATCCAAAAAATTTAAACCAAAGCTCATTTTGAAGGAAATTCAATTATCTTTCAAATGCAATTGATCCCATGGTCATTGCATTCACCATTTGAAAAATATGACCAAAGACATTACAGGTCATTTTCAAAGTCAACAAAAAGACACTTTTTTCAAAAGGACACCCAAGGAGCATCAAAAATCATTTTGACATGAGACCAAAGACATTGGTTAGAGGACTCTTTGAGGTTTCCAAAAAGTGCAAGAACTCCTTCATATGACAAAAATTGAGGGATTTACACCTTGCTGAAGTTGGCTAAATTTTGGGAAAATACATGAAATCAACATTGCTCAAAAATGTATTTTTTCCAAATGGGGACAAGTTTTCATGGTTCAAACATCATTTCCATAATATAATGGGCCTCCCACGACCAAGACAAAGCCCACATCATTTTATCCATTTTTGATTTAATTTTATCACATATAAGATTAAATTTAAAAAGGAAAATGGAAGGATAATGCATAGCTTGAATTCCAAGCATGACTCATCAAGAGAATCATTCAACTCTGTCCCAAGCCAAAGTACAGCAGAGGGAGAGAAGAAAATCAAGCCATAGTGGCTTAAATGCCAAGCTACACATGTGGAAAAAGTCAAAAATTCAACAAAGCACTAATTGCTTTCTAGCTTAGATTTTAAGCACTTTAATGCTTATATATAGGCTAGTATACTTCAGTAATGAAGAGAGACAAGTTCAGAAACAAAGCCTTGCTTGTAACACACTTGTAATCACTTGAAACTTTTCAAAGAAATCTCAAATTCGAATTTTGAATTCCAGTCACTTTCCATACAAACTAAACATTCTAATACCTTCCTCAAGCATCACTGAACATATCTCAATCATTTCCAAGTCTTGAAACCTCATAAATCGGGCTACCTAGGCCACGGTTTGTTCAAACTAAAACTAACTTATATCTCATAACACACGCATATCTAGCAAGATGTAGACATATATTTGAACTTAGTGTGGTGTGTAGATCGTTTCTGGACATTTAATTAAGGATTGGTTGCTTATATACGAAGTTACCATTTTAGGGTTCATACTCTCCAAATTAGGGCTTTCTGAAATAAGCAAAATTACAGGTTCTAAGTGGTACCATTGAATTCGTATGGACTAGACGAATTGAATGGGCATGTCGCGCCAAATTTATAAACACGTTTACCCCTATTCGCTATTTTGCAGGTTTAAGCATCACTTATTATAGCGCTTTTTTACAAAAGCGCTGTTAAAGGTGTTGTCTGGAGGTTGAAGACGAAGACGTGTCTTCCCCCCATTGGTTCAGACGCGCGCGTGTTTTTTTAAATTTGTCTCTGATTCTGTGCTTTGCAGGTGTAACTTTTACCACGTGCCTCAATATCTGGGCCATCTGATCTCATTTAATGACTCATCCAACGCATCAGAATGAATCCCCATACCATGGACTCTCAGATTAATCACACATGATCATGTATCCTTTTATTTTCTATTTTATTTTAATTTTCTTTGCAAAATTAATTAAAAATAGTTTTAAAAATCCAAAAAATACACAAAAAATATTTTTAGACTTCTAAAATAATATAGTATTTTCTGAAATAAAAATATTTTATTTTTCTTCATAATTTCAATATTTTGCATAATTAATTAGTATATATTTATATATTTGCTTTTTAATTATTCTAACCAATCAAAAAATCATAAAAGAATTGTTCTTTATATTAAATATTGTTTATAACCTATAAACTAATTTTGTACATATTTTGAATAATTTTCTCTTTAAGTTTTAATTATTTGTGTAATTATTTGCATAATTATGTGTTAATTAACTTAATAAATTTCAAATCAAATTTCAAAAATCCCAAAAAAATTAGTTTTGTTTTAAAATTAATTAACAAGCATTTTGAACATATTTTGAACTTAATTTCTAGGTTTAAATTTTTATTTTCATTTTTTTTCTCATTTTAATTTAATTAATCATGCATTAATTATAATTAAAATCAATCATAAAAAAATCCAAAAATATGCCTTTTATTTTTCTTGCAATTTAAATTCCTAGATAACTGTATAGGATGTCAAATTCATGTAAATAGGCTAGTTTACGTTTCCTGCACAATCGATGTAATAGCGTAGATTTACTTTCCGCACTTTACATTTCCGCATTTTAATTTCCAGCAAATATAAACTCTGTGTATGTCAAAGATAAAATTGAACCGTTAGATCACTAACTTCAAAGATAAAATATCTGAATTCAATCACAATCACACTTGCACCTTTTAAGGCAATCCCTTCTCATTCTTTTCAAAATCAAAGTCAAAATTCCACTGTTTCGAGTACAAAATCGAACCTTTTGTTTGTATCCGGTGAAAGGATAGATTTTTAAAGGAAATAAGGATAAAGACCTTACAACTCAGGGTAGACCTCCTAGTTTGCTTGCTCAAATCAAAACAAACAAAATTCTCATACACTGTTGTTTTTCAAAACAAAACTTTCCAAAAAGACAATACTTTGTATACATCCAAACACGGATCATTACAAAGTTAACGTTCTTTTCAAAACATCTTTCGAAAGATAAACAAATATTTTGTATACATCCGCACAAGGATCATTACAAATTCAATTTACAAAGGTATTTGAAACCACATATGAGCATTCTAAAGCAATTGAAAAATGATCGAAAAACAAGTGAGCTAAGCAAACTTAAGAGCCCATGGATAACCATGGATACAAAGGGTGCTAACACCTTCCCTTTGTATAACCTACCCCCTTACCCAGAATTTCTTAAAGGTCTTTTTTCTGTTTCTTTTATAAACCTTTCCTTAATTGGATAAAATAAAAGGTCGGTGGCGACTCTGTGAATTTTCAAAAAATGCAAAAGCATTAAGCGATAAAAAAGAGTCAGTTCACGTATCTCTCCCGCTCAGAGGTATGGCCCGAAAAAAGACGGAGGTCCACAATAACAAACAACCAAACATCGTCACATATCAAGAATGAACATTCATTAATACATAACACATATGAACATGATCTCAGGTTATCGACAACTAATTGTAGCAACCTGCCCTAAAATTTAAGCTTTTAGAGTCGCCACCTATTCTGAAGGGCGAATAGGAAACCCTACGCAGTATAGAGATCGGGTAAGTTATTATAATCAGGTCGAGGGAAGGTGTTAGGCACCCTCGACCCTTTCCTATTGGCTTTGAATCTAAGGGTCAAGTTTTATGGCTAAAAGTTAAGGTTAACAGCTAAGGAATTGAATAGGGGAAAAATTGAGATTTTAGGGAGGGGGACTCGCCTTGGTTATCCAAGTGCCTACGTATCTCCTTATGGAGAATCAGAGTCAACGTAGTTCGGGCACAGGGTTGTACGCCTTAGAATTGATTATGAAAGTGTTTGAAGGCTTTTTGAATGGCCTGTCGTGGTTTTAGAAGTTGTGATTTGAAAATCGCAATTGAAGGGATGAAAATCCGTAGTATCGTGGTTTAGTGTTATTTTTAGAGGTTTTGGGCGTACAACCCTGATTTGATATGACACCGTTAGATGCGATGACCAATAGATTTGGTCAGTATAGCTAACGGATTATGGGGCATTGCTGGTTACTCAGATCGATAGATTCGATCGTCGCGGGCAGCAAATTAAATGTATTTTAAATTATCCATTTTTTTATCTCTCGTCTAATGTGACTAATAGATTTAGTCGGGTCGAGGAGAGAATTAATGTTAACGTTTTATTATTTTATTCAGATATTTGATCAGTACGACATAGAGAGTCGACTAATTCGAAGGCAGGATGAAAATAGATATTCATCTGCCATTTATCCGTAAAGGGGCAGTTAGGATTGATGTTTTTATTATTGGATTTGATTAATTAAATTAATCGATTGTTAATCATTGCGACCAATAGGTTTAGTCGGAACGAGTAACAAAATAAATCCTGAAAACCTCGGCCAAGTGGCCAATGGGATTGGGCGAACCCTAATGGACGAATAAACCTTTCTAGGGTTTTTATGATTTTTATAGTTAAAATTAATTAAATTAATTAACTCGAATAATCGAGTAATCAAAATAATCGGGCAAATATTGTACTCCTACCCCTAATCCTAGTTTTAATCCTAATTTATTCTAATCCTAAAAAAAAAAAGCTAATTATATACATATTAATATATTTACAATTAAACAATTATATAATTAATATATAAATAATATAGAAATATAAAAGAAACCTGACTTCAATCCTGTGTGGGGCGCCCTTGAAGCTCCGTGATGCACCTCCCATCCTTGTACGCTAGATCTCCAGCTGGGAGATCCTATGGTTGATGATCGCTGGTGTACGATAGGCGGATGAAGAGAGCAAGCACTTCATCTTGTGCATAGTTGTACCAGAAAATTGATGAAAAATAATGGTGGTCGCTGAGGATCGAACTCGTGACCTCTCTGATACAAGGCTTTACGTATTGCCAACTGTGCTACACTTTTTTGCTGTTAAAAGAATGATCCTGCGCGGTAATATATGATAAAAACGAACAAGCCAGAATTAAAAAAAAAGTAGCGCGCGGACCCAGGGGGCTTCTTCTTCGTGACCGTCGTTTGCAAGTACCACCATGGCTGTCCCTGCAAGTTGGAAACCGAGCAAGCACAAGAAATAAATAGATTACAAGTACATGGATCGACTATAAATCATGCTCTGAACACGATAGTACCATTAATTCGGGCTAATTTCACCGTCATAAAAAAATCCCAATTTTAGAGCTTTTGACCCTAACAATGGTGGATCTTCATACATACACCTAAACTCCAATTAAAAAACACAGGAATGTTGCAAACACTCTAACTAACATAAGTATGCAATCGAAATTAGTTTACAGTGAGTAAATTGATGAAAACAAAATTGGAAAAAAAACACCGTAAACTTTGAGCGTGCTTTGCGTCAGGCTACGGCCAAGGCATGGTCGGGATTGCTTCAAGATATTCCCAGGCATAGGGGTGGGCAAGAATTGTCGGTGAAATATGCACCCGTGAGAGAGAAAGAATAGGTATATGGATTTGTGAATTCTTGTTGTGGAATGTACAATGTTTTTGTGAAGTATTGGTTTACTGATGTTGAAAAAGTGGAAGAAAAAGAAAAAAAATAGATAGGATAGTTTGTTCATGATTAAAAGAAAATTGGGGTTAGTCTATGTACAGGATTTGTGGAGGAGATTTGTAGAAACAAGAGCTTGACCTTTTTATTCAATCCAAAAGGTTTACCTCTGTTCCTGTGCCGAAGAACTTTGTGTATGGAAAAATATCTACAAGGTGGGTGGAAAAGAGGTGCGAATAGGGTTAGTGGATGGAGTTGGCCTCCCCTCATTTGTTAAAATCAATCCTATTTATATTAGTCAAATTAGGTTTTCCTTTCTAATGGGCCTAATGTCCTAATTAACCTAATAGTCCTAAAACTAATTCTAATAATAATAGTTAATAATACTAAAAATTAATACTAAAATTAATAATAGTAATAGTTAATATATACAAATTCTATAATAATAACCTTAGATAATATCAATAATAATATCACCTAATATTAATATTAATATTAATAATCAAATTAACAATATTAAATACTAATAGTTAGAAGTAATAAAAATTATTAATAATAATCCAAAAAAAATGCAAATGTTAGTAAAAGGAAAATAATATTAACAAATGATGAAACCTTTGAAACACCTGTTAATCGTACCCCATTTATTTCTCATGATTTTTTTTATAAGAGGGCGGGTTTGACAATAGGAATGTCAAACCCCATGGCTCTTAATTCTAACCCTTGATAATTTAAGAGACTTAGATTTGATCGGGCAAATTTTGGGGTACAACAGCTGCCCCTGTTCAATCTTCTTAAACCTGAAGAATCAGATAGGCACGTCTGCCTATCGTAATCTAAAGGTAGAAGATGATTGAACACTGAAGTGCCCTAACATTTGCGTGTGTCGGGAAGAAATTCCGTGGGGGATGGGCTTACAGATGCCACCCAAGGTAAATACCCTTCTTTTTTAGAATGTGAAGCAGATGCTTTCGAAAGGAACCACTGTGTTTCGATTGTAGCACGGCCTAAAAAGGCAACCTGAATTTTATGCAATGTTATGATGCATGCGATGTATGATGCAGCGGGCTTCTCAAAATAAATGAGAGCCATGTATTGTATATGCACTATGTATGAATGAGTTATGCAATTGAATGATGTATGATTGTTAGTTATGTATGTTAGTAGCTCTGGAAAGAAAGATAACACCTTTGATTGTTATTGATGATGTTTTGGAGAAGATCACTGCCGATGGACTAACGTGATAAACCCAATTTGAAGAACTGTTCGAGAAACCTTGTGATCAGGGAAAATAAATCCCTACTTGCAAAGAGACGTAGCTTTGTATCACTGCCAGGGGACTAACGTGATAAGACACAATATTACTGCTGCTCAGGGACTAACGCAATAAGTGATAATTTTGAATTGAAACTGAAATGAGTCTTGGTTACTGCCAAAGAATTCGGTGCCATATCATTGCTAGCGGACTAACATGATAAGACGTAACGTGATGGTTACGATTTAGGTTGAAATTGAAGGTGCCATTATCACTGCCAAGGGACTAACGTGATAAGACATAACACACAAGTCACGATTTGGATTGATATTGAAGGTGCCATTATCACTGCCAAGGGACTAACGTGATAAGACGTAACGCGAGGGTCACGATTGTCATACCCTAATTTTTGACCCCCCTGAGATGACATATCTTCAGGATTTTTCATCAGGTCAAGACAAGTACCCAGAGCAGTCATTTCTCCATCTGATACCTAATCGAGGATGCACAAAGACAAGAAAGCTCAGGCAAAGGATCAATCAATACAAAGATTAGCCTCTAATACAATCATGGAGCTCAAAAACTTCACTTTTCTCATCTATGATTGATTAGACATCCAGTCATATGAGCACAGGTTTACTCAGGTCACCAGACTAGGGTTTTGAACCTATCAAGGACTAAAATCAGGGATCACATTTGGGAAACCCTAAGAAACCTCAGAGGGTCATTCAAAGACATCAATCATCTTCAAATAACTCATATTACAAGGTCTACTGGACATCACACTTCAATTCAAAGTCTACAGTCATTACTTTCACATGGTCGACAAATTAGGGTTTTGACCTAATTCACCAAGATAGTTGACTTCTGATCAGGGCATGAATCCAAAACTCAAGACATGATTCAAGGATCTCTACTACCTCCATATAATCCATTTATATCATCCATTTGGGGAGAAGATCTTATTTCTACACAAAAGCCCAAAAATTCACTTTGTCAGGAAAAAGTCAACTGTGAAGGATCATCATTGACTTTTAAGGTTTTTGGTCAAAAAATGACTTTCAAAGATCAATATCATCAATATATGGATATCAAAGTCATTTGGCCAAAGAAATTCAAAGAAATTCATCAAGGAGCGAAAAGTCGGGAATTAGGGTTTTTGAAGGCATGGTGAGAACTCAAAATTTCACCTACACAACTCAAAAAACTTCCAACATGAAAGTTGTAGATCTTGCAAAATAAAACAACATCTTACAAAGGAACTTTTTTCAAAAGATCAACCATTTATGAAGTTTTGGAAATTTTGAAGTTTAGGTCATAAACACTTAGAAATTTTTCTAAGTGTTTTAACCTAGTTTTCTTCCAACTTTGGCCTCATTTTTCACAAATTTCCCAAAGGATTCTGAAGAAGACATAAACTAATGATTTAAAGTAGATGTTTAGGGCTTTCCAAATTGTGTTCAACCTTCTCCAAATTCAATTTGAGCTAAGAGTTATGCTTGTCCAAAGTTGGCCTCATAAACTAAAATTATAGGTCATGTACAATTTGGAACTTTGCAATTTTGTGCATCTTGCTTCACTAAGTGGTGCTACACGACCTCTAATGCATCTGAAAACATACCATGCATCAATTTCCATCATTGCATAAAGATTGAAGAGAATATTCCAAAACCAAGCCATGTGATTAAGTAATGATTACATTCTTGAATTTATGGCAAATGATGAATCATCAAGGAATCTTCTCACTAGCCAATTGGAACCCTCCTCTGAATCAGAAATGTCCCCCAAGATCCTGCAAGATCAATGGTTGGGGAAGCTAGCCCGAAAATGCATCATTGCACTTGGATATTTTCCAAACTTTCTTCATGGCTAAGGAAGCAAATCAACTTCACTAAGGAAGCTCACTCCTCTACTTCAGTACTGAACCATTTGCCTATAAATATAGAGGCATTCCTCATTCAAAAACACACCAAAGCAACCATAATACTTGCTTTCTCATTCTCTCCTTTTGCTTATTGTTTTTCAAAGTTCTTTGGCAAGAAGAATCGATTTCTTCAAACCAAGGCTCATCTTTGAAAAGTAAGCCTTCTATCATCCTCAGGGGGTTCATTTGAGGTGATCCAAGCACCTGGATCACTTCTGTAAGTAGAGGAACACCATTATCGAGTTCATTTTGGAGCACTTGCAGTTGGAGGACCATCGAGCAATTCAAAGAGTTTCCAACAAAGCCAAGCATCCAGGCACGTTCCTCTGGTCATAGTGAAGCTAACCAGATGGCTGCAGCTCATCTGTAACTCCAAATTCAACAACCTCCATGTCCACTTGAAGCTGAAATCGAGGGAGGTCCATAGAACAATTCAGAAGGATTCAAGTCACAATAAGCATTCAGTTAGCATCACTGGGTTACAAGGAAGCTATCCAGATCATCCATACAAGCCCAGGTGCTCTCAATCATCCTCACGACCTCCATTTTCAGAGGTAAGTTTTCAAGCTCCAGCTCCTTAATTCAAGTACTCTTTGTGAAATAGCTCGATTCTATCTTGTTCAGCATCATCAGAGGACTAAAAACCCTCTATCATCATTCATTTATTCATCTTGTGCATCATTTAATTTTAAAATTAGGGTTTATGTGTTCTTCGTGTTCATGCTAAAATTAGTTAGTTACACTTAAGATAAATAAATTCTGAATCCATGGCCATGTTCCTCGTCCAAAATCAAGCAAAATTGATGTTTACATCACACCATTTGGTTGAGAAACAAGGGAGTTAGAAATTCAAAATTTCTGAGCTCAAGGTTGAAGACGAAGATGGTGGCGCGCGAAATTTGAATCTCATGGGTCTTTTTAAAATATAAACAATTCATTGCATCTGAATAACAAGCTGCGCGCGCAGCTCAGTTGGTTATTGTTTTGTGGTGTGACCAAAGGGGCGTGGGTTCGAACCATACTAGGGCCAAACCAATTTTTTACCTCTTATTTTCTTTCTTTTTTTTATACAAACTTCACTTAATTATTTAATCTATCAAATTAAGTCATTTTTACTTCATTTTTCACACACATGTCACTTAATACATATATTTTGTGTTTAATCAAAAAAATCATAAAAAAAAATTATTTATTTCCTATATTTTAATTAGGTTTAAAATCATATGTTTTAAGTTATTTTCTTAAATACTTAATATACATTTTCACTTTGTTTTAATCTAATTAATTGTGTGAGTAATCATATGATAAAAACCCTAATCATTTAGGTCTTAATTAGGTATAGATTTTGTCTGTACTTCAATTAAGTTGACTTTTGTCAAAATTCAAATTATGTTCAAACTTCAAAGTAAACAGACAATCGAGGTTTTCAAACAACAGAACCCCGTATCTTTTCAACTGTTTTCATAAACAGTAAACCATTTTTTTAAACTGGGCCTCTAATAGAGTGTAAGTCCCAAACACCTTCTCTTCTTAGCTTGTTTTCAAAACTGTATTTTCAAAATCCTCTTTCTGTTTTCAAAACATTCTTCTGGTATTTGAAGGGCATTATTCCCGGTGAAACTCTTCAGATACCTATGTGACCTTTGTCCATCTTCACTTCTTCTGTTTTCAAAAACCATTAACTGTTTATCATATATATTCAACTGTTATCAACAAAACAACAAAAATACTGTTGAGGCTCTGTACATACTTCTTCAATGGCCTCCACTCCATCCAGGTTAGGCTTTACAAGCTTTCAATTTACAGTCTTTATTTAAATTACTGTCAAATATAAACTGTGCATATTAGTTTAGAACTGCGTTTGAGTATAAACCTTAGGACAGTTAAACTATATATATATTATAGGAATATGACCTAGGATTGAGAATGTCTTCCCGGTGAAGGCTCTTTCCTAATTAGAGATCTGTAGTTCAAACCCCCAAGATGAATTATTCCCGGTGAAACATCTTGGCAAAAACCTTAGAATCCAAATAAATAGGACACATCCACCCAAAGAGGAATTATTCCCGGTGAAACCTCTTACCCATTTGCTTAGAGCCAAAATAAAATTCATCCCACCACGGGCGCATTCTCCTTCCAAATTTCGCGTGAAGGGTTTAGCGTGCCGTCCTCCCAAGTGAAACGGGGAGGTAAAGAAAACGACACCACAGAAAAATGGCGACTCTGCTGGGGATATAAGTGTTCAAAACCTTGGTTTTTCATCCAAACCAATGGTTGACCTGTTGCTGGTCCAGCCCCAATGAGGAATTAGGGATGCCAAATTCCCCCTCAAACAAGAGAGGTCCTGCCTAACCTCTGTGTCATATCATGTGTTTGTTGCATATATATTTGTTTATTTTGTTTATTCTGTATCGGGAAAGGGCTTGATTCCCCCTTGTGGTGAGAAATCCTATACCCGGATTTGAGTGCAACATAAGATAGGATGGAGGATGTCTTCCCGGTGAAGGCCCTCTAATCTTGGTTTCCAAGTCTACTCTTGGGATTTGCCTGGCTGGTTGTGATTAACTGCGCCACTGCATTCCGAGACTGATTTGTACCAGGAGGACCTAGAAACACATTAACCCCACTTAAAGCCTTTTTTAGGACGTAGAGCGGTGATTACGGAAGTAATTGTCACGCAGATACTACACTCAGAAAAAAACTCTCTTATAGATACCAATCAACGTATCTTTAAGGTTGAGCAAAAACTCTGAGACCCCTAGAACCCGTTCTACAGGTACAAAAAACCTTAACCTTAGTTTACCATTGGGGCGGGAGACTGCGTTTTGACTTCATGACCACTATACCCTTCAACGCCATGTTTGTTTAAAACTCTTGTGTGTGCATTCATGCATTCATGCATCATTCATTAATAAACAATTAAAAACAAAAAGAGTCTTTTTCGAGTCGTTTTTCAAGGAAACTAAATAACGAACGTTTTGAACTTCATAGAAAGAGAGAAACGGAGAAAGGACTTAAGGATCTATAGCATGGATTATGGAAGAAAGAGAGCTAGGAAATACACCTTCAAGATTCCCCAGGTCGAGGAACTGGGAAAGCTCGGAAAACTGGTGGTCAACCCCCAGGCTTTCAAGGAGAAGTATGGAAAACTTCTGCCTTTGCTCAATACCAACATGGTGGATGGGATCCTTCCCACATTGGTACAATTTTACGATCCAACGTATCACTGCTTCACCTTTCCAGATTATCAGCTCATGCCTACGTTAGAGGAGTACTCCCGTCTGATTGGAATACCCGTGTACGCGCAAGATCCGTACTCCGGTTTGGAAAAGAATCCTGACGACGTTATCATTGCTGCAACTACTCCTTTGAACGTAGTCGACATTAGAACTCATATGGTGAGTAGAGGAGGAATTCAAGGATTGCCCTCCAAATTCCTGTTTGATCAAGCTCGGTACTTCGTCAGCATCCAAGATATGAGCGCTTTTGAGGAAGTCTTGGCTTTGCTTATCTACGGATTGTTTTTGTTCCCTAACATTAACGATTTCGTCGACATCAACGCAATTAAGATCTTCTTAATTGGAAATCCAGTTCCAACCTTGCTTGCGGATGCTTATCACTCTGTGCATTCAAGAAACCTGCAGCGAGGAGGATTAATCACATGCTGCGTACCGTTGTTATACGAATGGTTCGTTTCGCACCTGCCGAAGTCTAGCACTTTCTGGAACATGAGGGATGGCCTTTACTGGTCACAGAAAATCATGTCTCTCACTCATACAGACATTGATTGGTGTAGTCCTGACAACGACGAAACCAAGATCATCTTCAGTTGCGGAAGTTTCCCCAACATACCCCTTATTGGAACTAAGGGAGGAATTAGTTACAATCCAGCTTTAGCCCGTCGTCAATACGGCTATCCTATGAAAAATATTCCAAGTAACATCCAATTGGAGGGTCTGTTCTTCAAGAACATCGACGATCATGGCAACATGCTGAAGAAGGAAATTGTCCAAGCCTGGCGTCTTGTTCACAGCAAAGGGAGAAGATTGTTAGGAAAACATCTTTGCATCTCCCTGGATCCTTACCTTCAATGGGTACGCGTCAGAGCATTCAAGCTCAGGATGCCATATCAACATCAAGAACCTATTCCCCTAAGGGAACCAATTTACCTTTTCTCCACCGATGTTGAAAAACTGCAAGAGGCATTAAACAAGGTATGCCAAGAAAGGAATGCTTGGAGGAACAAGTATCGAATTGTCAACATGGAAAATGTTGAGATTCAGAACATCCTAAGAAGGAAGGATGAGTTACTTGAAGTGCTCGATCGACAAGTGACACAAACGTCACTTTCTCATCATATCCCTCCTGCTTCCTGGATCATTGATCAGCTCACGTCAGAGAACGCTCAGCTCAAGAAACAGAAGAAGATGTTAGAACGTGAAGTCGGCTCATCATCAAAGTTTTAGAGTCCTTTCTCTCAGTTTCTCTGTATTTCCATTTTCAAAGTGTGTAAAAAACGGCGTTTTCGCTTAATTAATAAAAGTTTGATGTTTCATAACGTAATTATGGTGTTTCCTTGAAAAATAATAACTTAATTGCATATCATACATCGCTTTAGTCGTACGCACTGACACAAGAATTGTCGCGGATCTAATAGTCACTTTCCTTTCTCCAGAAAGAGAGGAGGAGAAGGAGGTGAACCAAGACTTTCAAGCTGTCTCATCCATACAACACTCGTTCAAGTCGCAAGAAAAGAATGGAAGACTTTGAGCAAGAGAATGAAGAACTCAGAGAAGAGATCAATACTCTCAAAAGTACTGTTGAAAGGCTCAATAGTATGGTAGAAGCCCTGGTAGTTGCGCAGAATCGACCAACGCCAGAAGAACCGCAAAGGACTGTGGTTTCCGAGATTGTTTCTACTCCTATTCCTCAGTATACCATGCCGCCTGATCGACCTTGGGGCATGCCGTATAACTTTATTCCAGAAGGGTACATACCTCCAGCTTCTGAAGCTCCAAAAGTCACCATGGATATGCGTCCACCGGAGGGTTACAAACCTCTGGAAATTGAAGTTCCAAGGGCAACGGCAATGGGTTTCGCACAACAGAATGTTGAGATTCCGAGATCTGCTGTCATGGCTTCTCCACAGCCCATTATGCATACTTTTCCCCCGCAAGGCGGACAAGTATATCATCACGCTCCAAGTGAGGATGCTGGCGTGTATGAAAGATTGGACGAGTTCCAGGAACAGTTTCTGCAAATGCAGAAGGAACTCAAGACTCTCCGAGGACAAGATCTATTTGGAAAGAATGCTGCAGACCTCTGTCTGGTTCCAAATGTTAAGATTCCTCACAAATTCAAAGTACCAGAGTTTGAGAAGTACAAAGGGAATTCATGCCCGCAAAGTCATCTTGTGATGTACGCTCGAAGAATGTCAACTCAGACTGATAATCAACAATTGCTCATTCATTATTTTCAAGACAGCCTGACTGGTGCTGCACTCAAATGGTACATGAACTTAGACAGTTCAGAGATTCGTACTTTTCGAGACCTCGGAGAGGCCTTCGTCAAACAGTATAAGTACAATCTGGATATGGCTCCCGACAGAGATCAACTCCGGGCCATGACTCAAAAGGATAGAGAAAGCTTCAAGGAATACGCTCAAAGATGGCGTGAAGTTGCTGCTCAAATTTGTCCACCACTTGAAGAGAAAGAAATGACGAAAATCTATCTCAAAACTTTGAGTCCATTTTACTACGGACGAATGGTTGCAAGTGCACCAAGTGATTTTACTGAGATGGTAAACATGGGTGTGCGTTTAGAAGAAGCAGTTCGAGAAGGACGCTTGAACAAAGAACCAGAATCTTCTGTTGGTCCAAGGAAGTATGGAAGTTCTTTCCAGAAGAAAAAGGATCAAGATGTCAGCAATGTCTTACACAAAATCAAGAAGAAATTCCAACCTCAAGTTGCAACAATAACTCCGGTTGTTAACTCAGCGCCAGCTTACCAACCTCAGGTTTCGCAACAACAAATTCAACAAAGGTCGCAGCAACCTCCGCAGCAGGTTCGACCTCCAAATTACAACAATCGGGCTCCAAGGTATCCTGCCTTTGACCCCGTACCAATGCCGTATGCAGAATTGTTTCCAACATTACTGGCAAAAGGACTCATCCAGACAAGGAGTCCTCCAAATCCTACAAACAGTTCCTCACCATGGTACAAGGCTGACCAATCTTGTCCCTATCATCAGGGGGCACCAGGTCACAATATTGAGAACTGTTTCTCTTTCAAGATTGACGTCCAACGATTAGTGAAGAGCGGAATGCTATCCTTCAAAGATACTAATCCAAACGTCCAAGCAAATCCTTTGCCGCAACACAAAGAAGCTTCAGTAAATCTGGTAGACCAACACCCCAACGTCATTCAAATCTACGACATTCGTCAGATAGGGGAAAATCTTGTCAAGATGCACGCTAAACAAGCTGGGTACGGTCATGTACCACCTCACAACTACTTCACATGTGATATTTGTCCAAAGAATAATCAAGGATGTGCCGTAGTTCAAGCTGCATTGCAAGAACAAATGGACTTGGGATGGATTCAACATATCCGAGTCAGGACTGAACATGACATCAACATGGTTCAAGGATGTCCAGGAGAATACAAAATCTACAAAGTTGAAGATCTTGAAGGATCGGTAGTCAGGTTCCACAAAACTTTAAATGGACTTGCCTACTTTGGAACAGATTTCCACGCTTACAGTAGATGCAGAATCTGTCGAAGAAATTCACGAGGATGTTTGCGTGTTCGCAACGACATTCAAAAGCTGATGGATGACAATACCATTACTGTTCTTGCCAACAGAGAAGATGATGAAGTCTTTACCATATCTCCTCAAATTAATCAAGATGAACCAATGCAAGTCAAGTATGACAGCAGGAAGACAACAGTTGCACCACTAGTCATCTACTTACCAGGTCCTGTACCGTATGAGTCCAGCAAGGCTATACCATACAAGTACAACGCTACATTCATTGAAAATGGTAAGGAAATACCATTACCGTCTGTTGTCAACATTGCTGATGTTAGTCGAGTCACTAGAAGTGGACGAGTCTTCAACAGAACAACAGAAAATGTGGAGAAACCTTCGGAGGAAGTACCACATAAGCAAGACGATCATCCGACCAATGCTGTTCAAGCGAAAGAAAATGATGAGATCTTGAAGTTAATCCAGAGGAGTGAATACAACATTGTAGATCAATTACTACATACTCCGTCTAGGATTTCTGTTCTTTCCCTGCTATTGAGTTCTGAAGCTCATAGGGAAGCTCTACAGAAAGTTTTGGAACAAGCTTTCGTAGAACCAAGTGTTACTATAAGTCAATTCAACAACATCGTTGCCAACATCTCTGCCGGAACTAATCTAAGTTTCTGTGACGAAGATCTTCCTGAAGAAGGAGTGGACCACAATCTTCCACTTCACATCTCAGTTGGCTGCATGGGTGATACACTCACAGGAGTCCTAATAGACAATGGATCCTCTCTCAACGTCATGCCTAAATCAACATTGTCAAGATTATCTTTTGAAGATTACCCTCTAAGAAAAAGTCATGTCATCGTCAAAGCATTTGATGGATCAAGAAAGTCAGTTTTCGGAGAAGTGGATCTTCCCATAACTATTGGACCTCAGACGTTCAAAATCACTTTCCAGGTTATGGATATTCCAGCACAATACAGTTGTTTGCTAGGTCGCCCATGGATTCATGAGGCTGGGGCAATCACTTCAACACTTCATCAGAAACTGAAGTTCATAAGAAATAACAAATTGGTAACCGTATGGGGAGAACGAGCTCTAATCGTCAGCAACCTGTCATCATTCTCCGACATAGAACCAAAAGAAGTTGTTGGAACTAAATTCCAAGCACTTTCCTTGGACAAAGGAAAGGAGAAAGCAGCGTCTATCTCTTCATACAAAGATGCAATCCAAGTTGTGAAGGATGGCACTACCAGTGGTTGGGGGCACATTAATATTCCTACCAACAACAAGAACAGAACAGGAATTGGATTCTTTCCGACATCATCAAGAGCTATCCCAGGGATTGAAGTAGTTCTCCCTATTCAAGAAACTTTCTGCAGTGGAGGTTTTCTTCAACCTGTTCAACAAACAGTCAATATCATCGATACAGAAAGCACCGATGAAGAGGAATGGTTATCCTATCTTAACAAAGCAGGATACATCTCCCTATCAGAGTCTGAACCACTTTGCTGTTATCCAAATGGAGAATCTGAAAGTAAGACTCAACCAAGCAATGATGAAGTTACTAACAGCTTCACCACCAGAAGTCATGGTTCATCAGAAGAAGTTCCTCCTATCCCCGAAGAGACTTGGGACACATTAGGAGAACCAAGCGGAAAATTCGACTACATGGTGAAATACTCCGCTCCTGAAAGTTCAAGAATCTCTCTTGAAGATATTGTTCCAACTGGATGGAACAGTGATTTTGAGTACCTCTCTCAGCCAAAAGAGATGTATAACCCTTGCTATTCATCATCATCGACTGGTGAAATCATCATTGAGGATTATATCCCCAAGTCACCTTCCGAGGCTACGGATCTAGAGTTCACATATCTAGTCAATTCCATCTTGGGAGAAGAGCAAGACCAAAATACAGAAGAGGATGATCTCGAAAGTGTCTCCGACAACGAGTCTCTCCATTCAGAAGATTGGAAGTTTCCTCAAAAGAAAAACCGACATACTCCACTCGGAAATGGGTATGCTCACACAGCTCAGTCTGCTGAAATAGAAGAAGATCGTCTGAGTGTTGCAAAGACAGTGGTTGGTAAATCAAGACCTACCACAGGCCAGCTTAAGCCTAAGGTTCCAGATTACTTAGTGCACAATGGGGTTCGCCACTACTGGACAGCTGTTGAAGTTTCAACTGTTGTTCACACTCCTAAGTAGGAACTTTCACCGTTATTTTGTCCTCTCGCCATAGCCCAGGGTGAAGAGATGTTTCATAGGGCTTTGCATTTTACTATTTCTTAGTTAAATGTCCCTCTTTGCTTCGCCCAAAGCAATAGAGTTTTGTTTTATAGGGTCTTTGTTTCAAGAAATGACTGTCCATAAATAAAAATGTCATTCTGTTCCTTCGTTTAGTTTTTCCTTTTCTTTTTTCGGAAATTGGTAATCCTAAAAAACACCCTTAAAAAAAAACATCAAATATTCCATTAACTGCATACACCGAGTCTTCCCTCGTTGTCTAAATAAAATTTATCACACATATGCAGATTAATCATAAAATACCCCGTTGAAACGTGCGACCGTATGACTTCTCCAAGCTTTGAGTTTCCTGTATTCGAGGCAGAGGAAGAAGAAGACGAAGAAATATCAAAGGAAATTTCACGGTTACTTCAACAAAAGGAAGAGGCCATTCAGCCATACAATGAGCCTCTAGAAATCATCAACCTTGGTTCCGATGAAAACAGAAGAGAGGTTAAGATTGGAGCTTCGCTCAGTTCAGAAATCAGAGAGAGTTTGATACAGCTACTCAAAGAATTCTCAGATGTCTTCGCTTGGTCTTATCAAGATATGCCAGGGTTGGATACCAGTATAGTGGAGCATCACTTGCCATTAAAAGCAGAATGCCCTCCGGTCAAGCAAAAATTAAGAAGAACTCATCCGGAGATGGCCATAAAAATCAAAGAGGAAGTTCAAAAACAGATCAACGCCGGTTTCCTCGTCACTTCAGAATACCCTCAGTGGTTAGCTAACATTGTTCCCGTTCCTAAGAAAGACGGAAAAGTCCGCATGTGCGTCGACTACAGAGATTTGAACAAAGCTAGCCCTAAGGATGATTTTCCTTTACCACATATTGATATGTTGGTAGACAGTACAGCAAAATCCAAAGTTTTCTCATTCATGGACGGATTTTCAGGATACAACCAAATCAAAATGGCACCTGAAGACATGGAAAAAACAGCTTTCATTACCCCCTGGGGCACGTTCTGCTATCGTGTTATGCCTTTTGGACTAAAGAACGCAGGGGCAACTTATCAAAGGGCCATGACTACACTTTTCCATGACATGATGCATAAGGAAGTGGAAGTCTATGTGGATGACATGATTGCCAAATCAGAAAATGAAGAAGATCACATACAGGATCTGACAAAGTTATTTCAACGCTTACGGAAGTTTCAGCTTCGCCTGAACCCCAACAAGTGTACCTTTGGTGTCTACTCAGGGAAACTCCTTGGTTTCATTGTCAGCAAACGAGGAATTGAAGTAGATCCAGACAAAGTCAAGGCAATTCAAGAAATGCCTTCACCCAGAACCGAGAAACAAGTTAGAGGATTTCTTGGACGTCTGAATTACATCTCGAGATTCATATATCTCATGACAGCAACTTGTGCTCCTATTTTCAAACTTCTACGGAAAAATCAAGGTTGCGTCTGGACAGACGATTGTCAGAAAGCGTTCGACAGCATTAAGGAATATCTGCTCGAACCACCCATCTTGTCTCCTCCAGTGGAAGGAAGACCTTTGATAATGTACTTAACCGTCTTAGAAGACTCCATGGGTTGTGTCCTTGGACAGCAAGACGAGACAAAAAGAAAAGAGCATGCCATCTACTACCTGAGCAAGAAATTCACTGACTGTGAATCCCGCTACTCCATGCTCGAGAAGACGTGTTGTGCTTTGGCCTGGGCTGCCAAGCGTCTCCGCCAGTACATGATTCGACATACTACTTGTTTGATCTCTCATATGGATCCAATCAAGTACATCTTTGAGAAGCCTGCCTTAACTGGGAGAATTGCCCGTTGGCAGATGCTGTTATCAGAATACGACATTGAGTATCACGCACAGAAAGCCGTGAAAGGAAGCATTCTAGCTGAGCACCTGGCTCACCACCCACTCAATGGTCATGAATCAACCAGTTTCGACTTTCCGGACGAGGACGTCATGTACCTCAAGATGAAAGATCACGACGAGCCGCTACCAGACGAAGGACCTGAGGTAGGATCCCAGTGGGGCTTGATCTTTGACGGAGCTGTCAATACTTATGGACGAGGAATTGGGGCAATCATTGTTACACCTCAGGGTACCCATATTCCATTTACTGCCAGATTAACTTTCAAATGCACAAACAATGAGGCCGAATATGAAGCTTGCATCATGGGTCTCGAAGAAGCCATGGATCTAAGAATCAAACACTTGGATGTATACGGAGATTCTGCTTTGGTCATCAATCAAATCAAAGGAGAATGGGAAACACGCCAACCAGGGCTAATCCCTTACAAAGACTACGCAAGAAGATTATTACCATTCTTCGACAGGGTAGATTTTCATCACATTCCTCGTGAAGAAAACAATTTGGCTGATGCATTAGCCACACTCTCTTCCATGATTAGGATAAATCATTGGAATGACATTCCTCGGATCGATGTTATGCGCCTGGATAGGCCCGCTCATGTTTTCACAGTAGAAGCAATCATCGACGACAAACCATGGTACTACGACATCAAGAACTTTCTTCAAAAGCAAGAGTACCCTCTTGGGGCGTCAAAGAAAGATAGAAAGACTTTGAGAAAGTTAGCTTGTAGATTCTTCCTGAATGAAGATGTTCTGTACAAGAGAAACTTCGACATGGTTCTGCTCAGATGCGTTGACAGAAAAGAAGCAGAAATACTCATGAGAGAAATACATGAAGGTTCCTTTGGTACTCACACCAATGGAAATACCATGACAAGGAAAATACTGAGAGCAGGATATTATTGGCTGACGATGGAGTCAGATTGCTACCAGTACGCAAAGAGGTGTCACAAATGCCAGATCTACGCCGATAGAATTCATGTGCCACCATCTCTTCTCAACATACTCTCTTCCCCTTGGCCTTTCTCCATGTGGGGGATCGACATGATTGGAATGATCGAACCAAAAGCGTCCAACGGACATCGCTTCATCTTGGTAGCCATAGACTATTTCACCAAATGGGTTGAAGCAGCTTCATATGCAAACGTTACAAGACAAGTTGTCGTCAGGTTTATCAAGAATCACATCATCTGTCGCTACGGCATTCCTAGCAAGATAATCACTGACAATGGGTCAAATTTGAATAACAAAATGATGAAGGAGCTTTGTGAAGAATTCAAGATCGAACATCACAACTCATCTCCTTACAGACCAAAGATGAATGGAGCTGTAGAAGCAGCTAACAAAAACATCAAGAAAATCATTCAGAAGATGGTCATTACTTACAAAGATTGGCATGAAATGCTCCCGTATGCTCTTCATGGTTACCGTACATCAGTACGTACTTCGACTGGAGCAACTCCTTTCTCCCTCGTATATGGCATGGAGGCAGTCCTACCTATAGAGGTTGAGATTCCATCAATGAGAGTCTTGATGGAGGCAAAATTAACAGAAGCCGAGTGGTGTCAAAGCAGATTCGATGATTTGAACTTAATCGAAGAAAAGCGCATGACAGCTTTATGCCACGGACAGCTATATCAACAAAGAATGAAGAAAGCTTTCGACAAAAAGGTTCGACCTCGCACAATCAAAGAAGGCGACCTTGTACTCAAAAAGATTCAATCTTTTCTCACAGATTCGAGAGGGAAATGGACTCCCAATTATGACGGCCCCTACGTGGTCAAGAGAGCTTTCTCAGGAGGAGCCTTAATACTCACGACTATGGATGGAGAAGAATTCACCCGTCCTGTGAACGTCGACGCAGTCAAGAAATACTTCGCCTAAATAAACAAAAAGAACAGCTCGCTAAGTTGAAAACTCGCAAAGAGCGACTTAGGCAAAAAAGAGCGTCTCGGTGAATCGAAAACCCGAAAGGGCGATTCAGGCAAAAGTTAGAGACATAAAAAATAAATAATCAATCCCGGTAAACTTAAAACCCGAAAGGGGTAGTTTACGCAAAAGTTAGGGATATATGGCAAGTAACTGTGTTCAGGACAAACTTGATCATTCAAAATCCATAGCGGAGTGTTCATCAGCAGTAGGTCATCTTCTACGAAGCACGAATACAGCGCAACTCGGAGTGGAAGGGAGAGATAACGGTTGTCACGTTTCATCGTAGCCCTTTTCCCGAAAATTACCAATTTCCAACTTTGTAAATACTCCATGGAATTAAGCATTTGGCTGATTACCATTCCATATATAATAATTTGAGCCTTGTGCTTTTCCTTTGCAATCTAGTCTTATTCAGTTTCTTGAAATACATTTTAAGTTTAAACAGTCATTTTCTTGAAACAAATGTTTTCATAAAATAAAAATGAATTTACTTGCAAAAATAAAGGTGAAATTTCTTTCTAAGGTTTACAAACAATAGGAAGAATGCAAACAGTTGCTCCGAGAACGGGTGAGACTCCGGGAACCAATATTTCCCCATGAGGTCGCTTTGCGAACATCTCCCGATGACGGATCTTCACTTCAATTCTTATTACTCATTTCAAACAGCGGACAACTAATAACCAGATATTCCCGAGAGAGTTCGAACTCCAGGAAGAGGACATCTTCTGATCCACAAGAATTCAAGTCGTATCTTAGGATTTTACATCCGCGACAATTCTGTTCACATTCACTTTACATTTTATAATTGTCATAATACTCATGCATACATTACATCACAACTGCATAGTCAAATTAGGCTCTTAATTGTGAGAATGCCCGAGTCATGAGGGCATGAACTCAAGTTTCCCCTGCAAGTCCTGGAGAAACTTTTTCCTTCAAGACAACGATCCATGTAGAGAGATTTCCCCAAGCAAGTCAATAAATGGTAGTCTCCCTCAAAGAGATAGTTTGTTCACTTTTGGAATCCCTCAACTGAGAATCTCCTGCAGAGCGACATTCGACAGTCTTCTTCAGATAAGATAGTCTGCTTCACATTCCGGAGCTCCCTACAGGTTTGGTATTTCCCCAGCAAGGTCGAGAGGTGCCACTTCTTGTCAGAGGGAAATTCAGAATCTCCCAGCAGATCGACAAATGATTCCCCAGCGGAGTCAGCGAATGATAGTCTTCATCCAGAAGATGGTTCAGATTCCCCAACAGGGTCAGCAAATGGCAGTCTCTTTCAGCAGAAGACAGTTTGCTCACTTTCTCGCAGCAGGGTCTACAAATGGCAGTCTCTCCCAGTAGAAGACAGTTTGTTTCCCCAGCAGTCAGCAAATGGCAGTCTCTTTCAGCAGAAGACAGTTTGCTCACTTTCTATCACAACAAAGTCGGCAAATGGCAGTCTCTTTCAGCAGAAGACAGTTTGCTCACTTTCTTTCATGACAGGGTCGACGAATGGCAGTCTCTCCCAGTAGAAGACAGTTTGCTCCCCTAGCGATTGGCAAATGGCAGTCTTTTCCCAAGGAAAGACAGTTTGTCTGCTAAATACTCAAGAGATCGACAAATGGCAGTTTCTTCAAACAGTTTGTCTGTTCTGGGATGCTTAACTCCCCACAGAGTCGATGAATGGCAGTTTTCCTCTTAGGAAAATAGTTCGTTGATTCCCCAGGCATCAGTTGACGAATGGCAGTTTTCACCCCGAAAACAGTTCGTCCGCCTTCAAACGAAGTCATTAGCTCCTCAAAAGATCATGAGGCCATATGACATTCTTTCAAAGACGTCAAGTCAAAAGGGAAGATGGTGAAGTTTCTTTACTACCGTCAAATGGCATCTTATCTCCAAGCGCTGATAAGAAGTTTGATGAGGAAACAAACCTTTGAAGTTTCTTTACTACCGTCAAATGGCATTTTATCTCCAAGCGCTGATAAGAAGTTTGATGAGGAAACAAACCTTTGAAGTTTCTTTACTACCGTCAAATGGCATCTTATCTCCAAGCGCTGATAAGAAGTTTGATGAGGAAACAAACCTTTGAAGTTTCTCTACAGCCGTCAAATGGCATCTTACCTCCAAGCGCTGGTAAGAAGTTTGATGAGGAAACAGACCGTTGGAAATTTTCTCTTTATCTGAGATATTGTCCAAACACAACCGAGACCAGTTTCGAGATATGGACATCCGAAACGAGGAGAAGTGGTTTACCTTTTTCTAAGTATCAACACTTAGTTAAAGAAGATGGATTGCGCATCTTACATTGCCATCCATTCACCAGAATCCACATCAAGTATTTCTGCAGGAGTTAGTCTCCTCATTCCCCGCCAAGTGCGACAACGGGATCAAATCATGCAAAGATCTTATCAATTACAACATCTCAGGAGCGCCCAAAATTCGGGCATTCTTTGATATTTAAGTCTCTTTTACGCAGGAGAGATCGAGATCTCGATCTCTCTCCCTCCAGATAAAAGAAACTTAAATAGGGGCATCTGTCATACCCTAATTTTTGACCCCCCTGAGATGACATATCTTCAGGATTTTTCATCAGGTCAAGACAAGTACCCAGAGCAGTCATTTCTCCATCTGATACCTAATCGAGGATGCACAAAGACAAGAAAGCTCAGGCAAAGGATCAATCAATACAAAGATTAGCCTCTAATACAATCATGGAGCTCAAAAACTTCACTTTTCTCATCTATGATTGATTAGACATCCAGTCATATGAGCACAGGTTTACTCAGGTCACCAGACTAGGGTTTTGAACCTATCAAGGACTAAAATCAGGGATCACATTTGGGAAACCCTAAGAAACCTCAGAGGGTCATTCAAAGACATCAATCATCTTCAAATAACTCATATTACAAGGTCTACTGGACATCACACTTCAATTCAAAGTCTACAGTCATTACTTTCACATGGTCGACAAATTAGGGTTTTGACCTAATTCACCAAGATAGTTGACTTCTGATCAGGGCATGAATCCAAAACTCAAGACATGATTCAAGGATCTCTACTACCTCCATATAATCCATTTATATCATCCATTTGGGGAGAAGATCTTATTTCTACACAAAAGCCCAAAAATTCACTTTGTCAGGAAAAAGTCAACTGTGAAGGATCATCATTGACTTTTAAGGTTTTTGGTCAAAAAATGACTTTCAAAGATCAATATCATCAATATATGGATATCAAAGTCATTTGGCCAAAGAAATTCAAAGAAATTCATCAAGGAGCGAAAAGTCGGGAATTAGGGTTTTTGAAGGCATGGTGAGAACTCAAAATTTCACCTACACAACTCAAAAAAACTTCCAACATGAAAGTTGTAGATCTTGCAAAATAAAACAACATCTTACAAAGGAACTTTTTTCAAAAGATCAACCATTTATGAAGTTTTGGAAATTTTGAAGTTTAGGTCATAAACACTTAGAAATTTTTCTAAGTGTTTTAACCTAGTTTTCTTCCAACTTTGGCCTCATTTTTCACAAATTTCCCAAAGGATTCTGAAGAAGACATAAACTAATGATTTAAAGTAGATGTTTAGGGCTTTCCAAATTGTGTTCAACCTTCTCCAAATTCAATTTGAGCTAAGAGTTATGCTTGTCCAAAGTTGGCCTCATAAACTAAAATTATAGGTCATGTACAATTTGGAACTTTGCAATTTTGTGCATCTTGCTTCACTAAGTGGTGCTACACGACCTCTAATGCATCTGAAAACATACCATGCATCAATTTCCATCATTGCATAAAGATTGAAGAGAATATTCCAAAACCAAGCCATGTGATTAAGTAATGATTACATTCTTGAATTTATGGCAAATGATGAATCATCAAGGAATCTTCTCACTAGCCAATTGGAACCCTCCTCTGAATCAGAAATGTCCCCCAAGATCCTGCAAGATCAATGGTTGGGGAAGCTAGCCCGAAAATGCATCATTGCACTTGGATATTTTCCAAACTTTCTTCATGGCTAAGGAAGCAAATCAACTTCACTAAGGAAGCTCACTCCTCTACTTCAGTACTGAACCATTTGCCTATAAATATAGAGGCATTCCTCATTCAAAAACACACCAAAGCAACCATAATACTTGCTTTCTCATTCTCTCCTTTTGCTTATTGTTTTTCAAAGTTCTTTGGCAAGAAGAATCGATTTCTTCAAACCAAGGCTCATCTTTGAAAAGTAAGCCTTCTATCATCCTCAGGGGGTTCATTTGAGGTGATCCAAGCACCTGGATCACTTCTGTAAGTAGAGGAACACCATTATCGAGTTCATTTTGGAGCACTTGCAGTTGGAGGACCATCGAG
The DNA here is from genome assembly GCF_029867415.1 of Vicia villosa. Lineage (NCBI taxonomy): Eukaryota > Viridiplantae > Streptophyta > Magnoliopsida > Fabales > Fabaceae > Vicia > Vicia villosa. The sequence continues at coordinate 75,316,791 of NC_081182.1, forward strand.
CAATTCAAAGAGTTTCCAACAAAGCCAAGCATCCAGGCACGTTCCTCTGGTCATAGTGAAGCTAACCAGATGGCTGCAGCTCATCTGTAACTCCAAATTCAACAACCTCCATGTCCACTTGAAGCTGAAATCGAGGGAGGTCCATAGAACAATTCAGAAGGATTCAAGTCACAATAAGCATTCAGTTAGCATCACTGGGTTACAAGGAAGCTATCCAGATCATCCATACAAGCCCAGGTGCTCTCAATCATCCTCACGACCTCCATTTTCAGAGGTAAGTTTTCAAGCTCCAGCTCCTTAATTCAAGTACTCTTTGTGAAATAGCTCGATTCTATCTTGTTCAGCATCATCAGAGGACTAAAAACCCTCTATCATCATTCATTTATTCATCTTGTGCATCATTTAATTTTAAAATTAGGGTTTATGTGTTCTTCGTGTTCATGCTAAAATTAGTTAGTTACACTTAAGATAAATAAATTCTGAATCCATGGCCATGTTCCTCGTCCAAAATCAAGCAAAATTGATGTTTACATCACACCATTTGGTTGAGAAACAAGGGAGTTAGAAATTCAAAATTTCTGAGCTCAAGGTTGAAGACGAAGATGGTGGCGCGCGAAATTTGAATCTCATGGGTCTTTTTAAAATATAAACAATTCATTGCATCTGAATAACAAGCTGCGCGCGCAGCTCAGTTGGTTATTGTTTTGTGGTGTGACCAAAGGGGCGTGGGTTCGAACCATACTAGGGCCAAACCAATTTTTTACCTCTTATTTTCTTTCTTTTTTTTATACAAACTTCACTTAATTATTTAATCTATCAAATTAAGTCATTTTTACTTCATTTTTCACACACATGTCACTTAATACATATATTTTGTGTTTAATCAAAAAAATCATAAAAAAAAATTATTTATTTCCTATATTTTAATTAGGTTTAAAATCATATGTTTTAAGTTATTTTCTTAAATACTTAATATACATTTTCACTTTGTTTTAATCTAATTAATTGTGTGAGTAATCATATGATAAAAACCCTAATCATTTAGGTCTTAATTAGGTATAGATTTTGTCTGTACTTCAATTAAGTTGACTTTTGTCAAAATTCAAATTATGTTCAAACTTCAAAGTAAACAGACAATCGAGGTTTTCAAACAACAGAACCCCGTATCTTTTCAACTGTTTTCATAAACAGTAAACCATTTTTTTAAACTGGGCCTCTAATAGAGTGTAAGTCCCAAACACCTTCTCTTCTTAGCTTGTTTTCAAAACTGTATTTTCAAAATCCTCTTTCTGTTTTCAAAACATTCTTCTGGTATTTGAAGGGCATTATTCCCGGTGAAACTCTTCAGATACCTATGTGACCTTTGTCCATCTTCACTTCTTCTGTTTTCAAAAACCATTAACTGTTTATCATATATATTCAACTGTTATCAACAAAACAACAAAAATACTGTTGAGGCTCTGTACATACTTCTTCAATGGCCTCCACTCCATCCAGGTTAGGCTTTACAAGCTTTCAATTTACAGTCTTTATTTAAATTACTGTCAAATATAAACTGTGCATATTAGTTTAGAACTGCGTTTGAGTATAAACCTTAGGACAGTTAAACTATATATATATTATAGGAATATGACCTAGGATTGAGAATGTCTTCCCGGTGAAGGCTCTTTCCTAATTAGAGATCTGTAGTTCAAACCCCCAAGATGAATTATTCCCGGTGAAACATCTTGGCAAAAACCTTAGAATCCAAATAAATAGGACACATCCACCCAAAGAGGAATTATTCCCGGTGAAACCTCTTACCCATTTGCTTAGAGCCAAAATAAAATTCATCCCACCACGGGCGCATTCTCCTTCCAAATTTCGCGTGAAGGGTTTAGCGTGCCGTCCTCCCAAGTGAAACGGGGAGGTAAAGAAAACGACACCACAACGATTTAGTTTGAAATTGCCATTATCACAGCCGTGATAAGACGTAACGCGAGGGTTACGATTTGGTTTGAAATTGCCATTATCACTGCCGTGATAAGACGTAACGCGAGGGTTACGATTTAGTTTGAAATTGCCATTATCACTGCCGTGATAAGACGTAACGCGAGGGTTACGATTTAGTTTGAAATTGCCATTATCACTGTCGTGATAAGACGTAACGCGAGGGTTACGATTTAGATTGAAATTGCCATTATCACTGCCGTGATAAGACGTAACGCGAGGGTTACGATTTAGTTTGAAATTGCCATTATCACTGTCGTGATAAGACGTAACGCGAGGGTTACGATTTAGTTTGAAATTGCCATTATCACTGCCGTGATAAGACGTAACGCGAGGGTTACGATTTAGTTTGAAATTACCATTATCACTGCCGTGATAAGACGTAACGCGAGGGTTACGATTTAGATTGAAATTGCCATTATCACTGTCGTGATAAGACGTAACGCGAGGGTTACGATTTGGATTGAAATTGGATTTGAAATGGGATTTGGATTATGATGTAACAGTCAGACGGGAACTGACTACCAGACGGGAACTGGATTATGATGTAACAGTCAGACGGGAACTGACTACCAGACGAGAACTGGATTTGATGTAACAGTCAGACGGGAACTGACTACCAGACGGGAATTGGATTTAATGTAACAGTCAGACGAGAACTGACTTTGCAATGATTTGCCAGGACGAGAACTGGACTTTGTAAGGATTTGAAATGCTAATGAAAATTGGACCTCTGTGATATGTAATGTGTGAATGCCCCATACGATATGTATATGCTAATGCGTATGTATATGTTTTATGAGTGAAATGAACAGCACGGTTGCTATCATCGGTAAGGTTACCAGAAAGCGTCAATCAGGTGATTGGAAAATAAACATTCAGTAAGGTTACTGGCGTCGGTAAGGTTACCGGAAACATCAATCAGGTGATTGGAAATAAACCAACAGTAGGGTTACTGTCATCGGTAAGGTTACCAGGAAGCAGGTGGACAATGTAGCTTAGCACCAGAGTTTTGAATTGGATGTTTGGATGTGTGGGATGATGCTTATGCTCATGCTTATGTTGATTGATGTAATGAGTGGAACGAAATAATGTCTTCTATAAGACTACCTGAAAAAGGTTTCCGGAATGGATGTGAACATTTGTCTTAAAGAAGACTACCTGAAAAGGTTCTTAGCAAAGGATGAGGAATGTCTTAAAGAAGACTGTCCGGAAAGGCTGAAAAATGTCTTAAAAGACTACCTAAAAAGGTTCTTGGAATGGATGTCTTAGAAAAGACTACTTAGGAAGGTTCGTAGAATGTCTTAAAGAAGACTACCTGAAGGGATTCCTGAAAAGGATGCCAAATTGTTTGAAAGAGACTACCTGAAAAGGTACTTAGAACAAGAATGTCTCGAAGAAGACTACCTGAAAAGGCACTTAGGAAAGGAATGTCTTGAAGAAGACTACCTGAAAAGGTACTTAGAAAAAGAAATATCTTGAAGAGGACTACCTGAAAAGGCACTTAGAAAAGGAATGTCTTGAAGAAGACTACCTCAAAAGGTACTTAGAAAAGGAATGTCTTGAAGAAGACTACCTCAAAAGGTACTTAGAAAAGGAATGTCTTAAAGAAGACTACCTGAAAAGGTACTTAGAAAAAGAATGTCTTAAAGAAGACTACCTAAAAAGGTTCTTGGAAACGGAATGTCTTAAAGAAAGCTACCTAAAAAGGTTTGTAGAATGTCTTAAAGAAGACTACCTAAAAAGGTTCTTGGAAATGGAATGTCTTAAAGAAGACTACCTAAAAAGGTTTGTAGAATGTCTTAAAGAAGACTACCTGAAGAGGTTCTTAGCAAATGGAATGTCTTAAAAAGGACTACCTAAAAAGGTTCTTGGAAAGGCAATGTCTTAAAGAAGACTACCTAAAAAGGTTATCGGAAATGATCATAGGATTTGTCTTAAAGAAGACTACCTAAAAAGGTGTGGTGTAATGTATCCGCCATTGTATGTAATGCATGAGTTATATGTACTTGCACTGTACTCGAATGATATGTTGTTGATAACCAAAGCGTATGCGAAATGTTGTGAGGTTGTTAGATAAGGTAGGGTGTGATGCTAGCGCGATTTCCCAATACCTGTTTTGTTCGAACTTTGAAGATCGTAGTTAGGAGGAAGATTTGTTCGAAGCTGCAGAGTATGAAAGTGTCTTTTGTTGTGCGCTTTATGGATTTAGTATCCATTGCCCCATTATTTTAGTGGAAGAAGATGCTTATGAGGGAAATGCCCCAGGAAATAACCTTGTCATATGCTTCGACGTTTAGATTGAAGGGTATGCCCTTGACTTCCCAGATATGGAGGGTTACTCATGGTGTTCTATCCTTTTGAATTTGAATTCTTCCCGTGTTTGACATGCCCCTGATTGAAATTGCTTCGAGATGTGACCCAGGTCGATTGGACCTTAGGAAGAATGCCCCTAGTTAATAGGATTTTTGCTCGTATGCCCCTGCGATCCTCGAGTTTTTGCCCCTGTTAAGGGGAACCCCCTAGATGTGATTCCCCCCATTCCAGAGTCTTTATTAGGAAGATCGCCTTTTATTAAAACCAATTTCGAGGTCTCCTCGATGCTAAGTGTATACTTGTAGATGACGTTGTACCCTTTGAGAAGTAACTCCAATGCGATGCGTATGCATGTTTTGAAATTAAAGTCCGTTATGAATTAGGACTGGATGATTAGAAGTGAATGCTTGAAGAAGCGTAGTGATTAGAAGTAGTTTTAACAAACCTAGGAGTCGGTATAACAAATCCTGCTTAATATGCTTTCATAGTTAACCTTGCCTCAATTAGGACTTTTGACTGTTGTAACTTGGCCTGGTTCATGTTTTAAGAAACAATGGATATAAGGCTCAAAATTTTATTTAACCCACCCCTTTCTCCTTGATGTTCTCCAGATCCTAAAGTTCGCCTAATCCAATGTGTTTTGTTTGTAAGAGAATCGTTTCAGTTGAGCAGAAGCCTTTAGTGAAGATCCAAGCATTGATGTGAAGCTTTGATGGTTTAGCAGTCACCAGATTATCCTTTGTATTTCGCCTTTGTTTTTATCCCTTATTTTTGCATGAACCAATTTCTTTGAGTTTGGTTCATCGGGATGCCCTAATTTTTGCCTAAGTCATTTTCGTTTTCTTTTATGAAATTTTCATTTTGACTTAGCGGGCGTTTTCCTCTTTTTTTTTGAATGCTCCTTTTGATCTTTGGATTTTGAATATTATGACTGCCATGTTGACTTTGATTTGTAAGCTTCGATTTTGATACTTCCTCGATCTTGAATGATGTATTGAGGAAGAAATATGTTGTAAATGTTACCTCCATTGCTTCCTCAATCATAGATGAATGCGAGGAAGAAGATGTGCTTGAACCTTTGCTTTGCTTGATCCTTTGTTTGACCCTTGTGCTTGAATTCTTGCTTGGATTGACTGATTCTCTTGACAACCAAAATACACCATTGAATTAATCGAAATCTATCCTGCCCCTGGTTAAAATCAAGGTTTATTTGAAAAGTATAAACAAACTCCAACTCCTGGCTCGACGGGGGTAACGAGGGATTAACATCCTTATATCTCCACTGTTTAGGAATTGAAGCAATGTCTGTACATCCTCGGCTCGGTCTTACCTTGAAAGCATATGTTTAGCTGGACTTAGTCATTTGTATTCGTCATTCTCCCTCAAGTTTTGTTAATAATTCTAAAAATAGAAGTGTGCGACTAGAAAGTCGTAGTAGTGAGCGAATGAATCGACTCCAAAACCTGCATGGTCATCTTATTAGAGTTGCTAATCCGAAGGTACAACTTTTATCCTGAGCGACACTTAGCAATCGTATGGGTTGAAATTTTGACATGGTAAACACCTATTGGTTCTAGGGACAATCTCCTTTGTAGGTCCATTGATCTTGTTTTACTCCTCAGCTCTTTAGACTTGTAGAAGTGAGGGCAACCTCGGATTTTCCTTGGGCACGTCAAACCTGTCGGGAATGAATTGTTAGCGGTGGGTTTTCGTCGTATCGGAACTTCATGAGTTTCCTTTGACTGAACCTCTTTTGCTTTTTATAAGGATAGTATCACACCACTCGTAACCTTCAGAATTTGTAGATTGATAGAGAGCCTATGACCCTTTTGCCCCTTGGTGTGGAGTTAACACACGTCACCTTTCCTCCATCGTAGTTATGCACCTTTGTTTAGGATTTTATCCCCAGTTGGACTAATCCATGCCCCCAGGTTATCGTAGAGCGTCCTCGTAATTTTGATATGTTCTAAGACGAACCCCTTTTGACTAGATACCCCTTGAGTGCATCTATAAGGGAACTCTTTTGTTGAACTAATCCTTGCTCGATGATAACCTTTATATAATCCTATTGCGAAAAGGTATGGCCATGTGGAAGGCATGGTGAAAGGCATCCTTTTCTCCTTAGTAAGACTAATATCATTCTCAATACTATATCCTCCTTTCTCCCTAGTTTATAATCCTTTTGATTTTTTGTCCGAGTCTCGGGAAATCGGCTAGCGCGGTAGGTGCGGACGTGGGTGAAGATACAAATGTGAATGTAGATGAAAATGTATGAATGCATGAAAATGCGAATGCATGGATATGCGAGAGACTCCTTATATTATAGCTTCTTGTATGCAATGTAGACGTATGATGTATAATCCTAGGGGTAGCCTTAGAGGCGACATTAGACCCTAGTAAGATCCTTGCAAGAAAGATGTTATGACACGCCAATAGAAATCCCTTAGATCAGGGAGTATGCAGAAGGTAGCGGCTGGGGACCGTTCAAGACAGTCGCCAAATCTCATGGCCATCGAGAGGCCAGTCGACGTGTACCAATGAATTTGTCCCTCGTGGGCAGGTTCTCTGTGTGGAACACAACCTATCTAAGGACGATATCGAATGAAGTGAAATCCCTACAGGCCAGGGATTGAAGACGCATGAATGGAAATCCAAACCCTACAAGTTAGAGGGTGCGTGGAAACAAGCATGGAGTGACCGTTCAGGACAGTCACTAGATCTCATAGCCATCGAGAGGCCAATCAAACGCATGCTAATGAAGTTGTCCTTCGGGGAAGGACGCTTCGTTGTGAAAACACATGGATGTAAAAGAAAATCCCTATAGGCTAGGGAATACGTAGGAGTAAGCACTGGGTGACCGTTTAAGATGATCACCGAACCGCATGGCCATCGAGAGGCCAATTGACGTATGGTAACAAAGATGTCCTTCGTATGAAGGATGCGTTTTTAGAAATATAATCCCTACAGGCTAGGGAACGCGTATATGTAAGCACATGGTGACTGTTCAAAGTAGTCACTGGATCGCATGGCCATCGTGAGGCCAATCGACGTGCGTAAACGAAGATGTCCTTCGTGGGAAGGACACGTAGTTATAAAATACAAAGATATAAAAGGAAACTCCCCACAGGTCAGGGAGTGTGTAGATACAAGCGTAGAGTGACTGTTCATGACAGTCACTAGGTCTCATGGCCATCGTGAGGCCAATCAACGTGCATAAATGTAGATGCCCTTCGTGGGAAGGACATGGTCTTGGAAATAGAGTCCCTGCAGGCCAGGGAACGCGTAGGGATACCTGCAAAAATTAAAATGCAAGGCATTCGCAGTATATAAATTGCACATATATAATAAGCATGTAAGCACATAAGCCCTAGGTTCATAGGTTCGACGTAGCGGCTTAGGGTGCCTACCCTTCCCATTGGTATGTTCTAGAAGGTCTCATGGGGTCGTTCGTAGCCGCCGAGACTTTCTGTCTCTTTGGATTTTAGAAAAACTCATTTTATCCATGAGGTTCGAGTTTTAGGGGTAGGTTCCCAGAGAGATCAGCCAAATACCAAGTCCAGCCCTCAACAAGGTCAAGCCTCGTATCAGACCTTTCCGGATATTCAACCCACTCTGAGTGGAATTATAATAAGACTCGTAGGCGATGTAATTCCCCTCTGGTCATTATTATAATTCCCACGCTTAGGCTCAACAGCAATTTATATAAACCCAAAAGATACAGAAAAATAACAAATATTCAGATAAACAAATATTTAATTAAATTACTGTAAATAAATAAAATGGCTGTAAATAAATGCAATTGCGAATAAATAAATAAATAAAATTTAAATATTTATTAAAAACCCTAAAAAGGCGAATTAGCCAAACCCTGAAAATTTCGCCAAAACCTAAAAAGTTTGCCAAAACCTAAACCCTGCCCAAAACCTAGGAGCATAATAATTTACAGTTTTGTTATCACTATTCCCCAGCAGAGTCGCCAGCTGTAGCAACCTGCCCTAAAATTTAAGCTTTTAGAGTCGCCACCTATTCTGAAGGGCGAATAGGAAACCCTACGCAGTATAGAGATCGGGTAAGTTATTATAATCAGGTCGAGGGAAGGTGTTAGGCACCCTCGACCCTTTCCTATTGGCTTTGAATCTAAGGGTCAAGTTTTATGGCTAAAAGTTATGGTTAACAGCTAAGGAATTGAATAGGGGAAAAATTGAGATTTTAGGGAGGGGGACTCGCCTTGGTTATCCAAGTGCCTACGTATCTCCTTATGGAGAATCAGAGTCAACGTAGTTCGGGCACAGGGTTGTACGCCTTAGAATTGATTATGAAAGTGTTTGAAGGCTTTTTGAATGGCCTGTCGTGGTTTTAGAAGTTGTGATTTGAAAATCGCAATTGAAGGGATGAAAATCCGTAGTATCGTGGTTTAGTGTTTTTTTTTAGAGGTTTTGGGCGTACAACCCTGATTTGATATGACACTGTTAGATGCGATGACCAATAGATTTGGTCAGTATAGCTAACGGATTATGGGGCATTGCTGGTTACTCAGATCGATAGATTCGATCGTCGCGGGCAGCAAATTAAATGTATTTTAAATTATCCATTTTTTTTATCTCTCTTCTAATGTGACTAATAGATTTAGTCGGGTCGAGGAGAGAATTAATGTTAACGTTTTATTATTTTATTCAGATATTTGATCAGTACGACATAGAGAGTCGACTAATTCGAAGGCAGAATGAAAATAGATATTCATCCGCCATTTATCCGTAAAGGGGAAGTTAGGATTGATGTTTTTATTATTGGATTTGATTAATTAAATTAATCGATTGTTAATCATTGCGACCAATAGGTTTAGTCGGAACGAGTAACAAAATAAATCCTGAAAACCTCGGCCAAGTGGCCAATGGGATTGGGCGAACCCTAATGGACGAATAAACCTTTCTAGGGTTTTTATGATTTTTATAGTTAAAATTAATTAAATTAATTAACTCGAATAATCGAGTAATCAAAATAATCGGGCAAATATTGTACTCCTACCCCTAATCCTAGTTTTAATCCTAATTTATTCTAATCCTAAAAAAAAAGCTAATTATATACATATTAATATATTTACAATTAAACAATTATATAATTAATATATAAATAATATAGAAATATAAAAGAAACCTGACTTCAATCCTGTGTGGGGCGCCCTTGAAGCTCCATGATGCACCTCCCATCCTTGTACGCTAGATCTCCAGCTGGGAGATCCTATGGTTGATGATCGCTGGTGTACGGTAGGCGGATGAAGAGAGCAAGCACTTCATCTTGTGCATAGTTGTACCAGAAAATTGATGAAAAATAATGGTGGTCGCTGAGGATCGAACTCGTGACCTCTCTGATACAAGGCTTTACGTATTGCCAACTGTGCTACACTTTTTTGCTGTTAAAAGAATGATCCTGCGCGGTAATATATGATAAAAACGAACAAGCCAGAATTAAAAAAAAAGTAGCGCGCGGACCCAGGGGGCTTCTTCTTCGTGACCGTCGTTTGCAAGTACCACCATGGCTGTCCCTGCAAGTTGGAAACCGAGCAAGCACAAGAAATAAATAGATTACAAGTACATGGATCGACTATAAATCATGCTCTGAACACGATAGTACCATTAATTCGGGCTAATTTCACCGTCATGAAAAAATCCCAATTTTAGAGCTTTTGACCCTAACAATGGTGGATCTTCATACATACACCTAAACTCCAATTAAAAAACACAGGAATGTTGCAAACACTCTAACTAACATAAGTATGCAATCGAAATTAGTTTACAGTGAGTAAATTGATGAAAACAAAATTGGAAAAAAAACACCGTAAACTTTGAGCGTGCTTTGCGTCAGGCTACGGCCAAGGCATGGTCGGGATTGCTTCAAGATATTCCCAGGCATAGGGGTGGGCAAGAATTGTCGGTGAAATATGCACCCGTGAGAGAGAAAGAATAGGTATATGGATTTGTGAATTCTTGTTGTGGAATGTACAATGTTTTTGTGAAGTATTGGTTTACTGATGTTGAAAAAGTGGAAGAAAAAGAAAAAAAATAGATAGGATAGTTTGTTCATGATTAAAAGAAAATTGGGGTTAGTCTATGTACAGGATTTGTGGAGGAGATTTGTAGAAACAAGAGCTTGACCTTTTTATTCAATCCAAAAGGTTTACCTCTGTTCCTGTGCTGAAGAACTTTGTGTATGGAAAAATATCTACAAGGTGGGTGGAAAAGAGGTGCGAATAGGGTTAGTGGATGGAGTTGGCCTCCCCTCATTTGTTAAAATCAATCCTATTTATATTAGTCAAATTAGGTTTTCCTTTCTAATGGGCCTAATGTCCTAATTAACCTAATAGTCCTAAAACTAATTCTAATAATAATAGTTAATAATACTAAAAATTAATACTAAAATTAATAATAGTAATAGTTAATATATACAAATTCTATAATAATAACCTTAGATAATATCAATAATAATATCACCTAATATTAATATTAATATTAATAATCAAATTAACAATATTAAATACTAATAGTTAGAAGTAATAAAAATTATTAATAATAATCCAAAAAAAATGCAAATGTTAGTAAAAGGAAAATAATATTAACAAATGATGAAACCTTTGAAACACCTGTTAATCGTACCCCATTTATTTCTCATGATTTTTTTTATAAGAGGGCGGGTTTGACAATAGGAATGTCAAACCCCATGGCTCTTAATTCTAACCCTTGATAATTTAAGAGACTTAGATTTGATCGGGCAAATTTTGGGGTACAACACTAATCACATACCTCGTACCAATACGACAACATTCACACAACACATCATCATGATTTATCATGCACTAGTTCACAAAACCATTTATAAAAATCAACCAACCACTACTACATCCTACATCATCATATAGAGCATGGAAATAGCTTCCGAACGTTTCAAACAACACATAAAACGAACACCCGAGTTAAAAGATACGACCTTTCAAAGTTTGGAAAACATAAACATACTTCATAAGTTAACCCTACATAGTTCTATCACTAAATCCTAATAAAAATAATAGGAGAACACATCCTATGAATCATTTAATTAGATCATAGTATAGTTCATTACGTTGGCTTTCCAACGCTTCGAACGGCGACAAAATCGGAGTTACGGTTCAAGAGTTACGGAGTTTCAAAGTTTTGGAAAAACAGAAAATGCTGTCGTCCGCTTCAGCTCCGCTCAGCGGACCCTCGCAGAGATTTTTCTGCAAAAGAACCTCCGCTCAGCGGACCCACCTCCGCTCAGCGGACCTGCGTAAACCCAGAAAAAACCAGAACGAACCAGAACGGTTCCAACCCTCTTATACCCACCAATGGCACTCCAAAACATCATTATAACACCAATACAACACATACAAACCATAGAAACAACCTAACATCAAACTTTTCATGGTTGATTCATCAATCTATCTCAAAACCTAACATTTTATCCAAACTCAATCAAGCCATAGAAATGGAAAAGAAAGCATGATAATGAAGGTATCTATCATCATACTACACATACACACCACAAAATCATGTTTATAACTTCTAAACTCACAAAACTCACAATCCACCATTGTTGTCCAAGCACAGAAATGAACAAGAACAAGAACAAGAACAAGACTATAAGAATCATACATCCAAGATAAATTAGATTCACCCCCTTACCTTGCTATTGTGACGATCGGCAATCGATTCGGTTGAGAATCCTCCACTTTCTCTTGTTTTTCCTCTTTGCTCTTCTTCTTCCTCTCTTCTCTTTCTTTCTCTTCTTTTTCTTTCCACCCTTTTTCCTTTCTCACAAATATCTCTTTCTTATAAAGAAAATATCTACCCCGCGGAAATGACCAAAATGCCCCTACGCTCAAATATCGTTCAAACGCCCCAAAACGCGGAATATTACCTTAATAATATTTCTAGTACCAAAAATATGAAAACCTTCAATTAAATATTAGTCCGCCATCCCGAACTAATACCGACTGAAACGACTCCAAAAACGGTAAAATTCCAATAAACGTCACAAACGTCCAAATTAAGCATATACTTATTTTTCCGAGCGTTACAATAATCCTGTGCGCTGAGATCTAGAAGTTCCATGGTGTACCTTCAAATTCCTATGTGTTGGATCTGCTCTTGGTGCCATCCAGCGGTGATGATTGAAGGTGTATGGGGCTTATGCATAAGGGACGAAACACTGGATCAAGCATAAAAGAAAATAGAAAAAAATATGTGGGATGCTGGGATCGAACCCAGGTCCCTTGGATTCCAAGTTCTATTCAAGGCCAAGCGTGCTGAAGCATTTTTGTGTTAAAACAATGACCTCAAACATAAATATATGAAAAAAACCATGAATTAAAATTTAAAAAAAAAAAGAAGAAAGAGACGCGCCATCTGTTCTTCTTCTTCGTGGCTTTGGAATAACACAGTGGCTTTAGGCCACGGTTTGCACTTGTGGTCTTAGACCTCCACCCCCAATACCTGCAAATAATCAACAATAAATCCAAAATGATGCCTTAAACTAACCATAACTGAACCCCTGAGCATGTACATAGCATTAGTTCCTCCTAATTTTACCCGGTTTGCAAAACCCCAATTCTAAGCTTCACCAACCTAACAATGGTGGATTCTTAGTTCTGCAACCAAAGTCCAATTAATTTGTCCAGAAAGCTTTACAACATCAATCTAACCACAAATATATATTCAAAACTTGTTTATGGTTCCTATATTAACGTAATCGAAAAATCAAAAAAGGTTGCAAACCGTGACACTCTATGGGACTGATTCACGCAGCCTTGGCCAATGGTAATGATCCGGTTAGCTTCAGGACATGTCCAGGAATATGTTAGAACCCTTCAAACTCCTTGAATCGGCCCGTGATCTTGAACTCGAAATTTGATTTTTTTTCCTTGATGTTTTTACGGTTCTTGGAGGCAGCCTCTCCAAATCCCCCCTTCTGTCTGCAGTTGTTTGTTATATATATGGTTGAATTAGGTCAAAGAAAACTCAATCAAGTTCTTTTTCAATTTGGAGATTCAAGATTTGATTTCCATGGCATCCAAACTTGCTCTTTTTGGTCTTTCTCTTTTCCACCCTTGTTTTCCATGTTTTTGCATTCCTTGGGCCTGAGGATAGTTTCTTTTCTTTTTATTTTTTATTTTAATAACCTAATGATAATACTTAATAGTAGCAATAAAATAGCATTAAAATACTAATATACATATATTTTATTTAACTAAAAGAAATCAATAAGGATAATTCTATTTAATTAATAATGTTAATCAATAATTATAATAATATTAATACTATTTCTATTATTACCCTAAAATAACCCTAATAATCCTAATAATAATGAATAATAATATTAGTAAAAAAAATAATAATAAAAGTAAATGGTAAATTGAATAAGAATGAGTAAATATGAAATAAATTATAATGACTAAAAAAATCGAAATGTTAAGAGAGTGGGTTTAACAATCGAAATGTTAAACCCCGTGACTCTTAATTTAATACCCCCGGATTGTAGATTTGATCGGGCAAATTTTGGGGTACAACAGCTGCCCCTGTTCAATCTTCTTAAACCTGAAGAGTCAGATAGGAACGTCTGCCTATCGTAATCTAAAGGTAGAAGATGATTGAACACTGAAGTGCCCTAAAATTTGCACTTGTCGGGAAAAGTTCCGTGGGAGATGGGCTTAGAGATGCCATCCAGGGTAAATACCCCTTTTATGACTGTGAAGTAGATGCTTTCGAAAGAAACCAGGTGCTTTGATCGTAGCACGGCCTAAAAAGGCAACCTGAATTTTATGCAATGCTATGATGCATGCATGTATGATGCAGCGAGCCTCTCAAAATAAATGAGGGCGATGTATGGATATGCATTATGTATGAATGAGGTATGTAAGTTGAATGATGCATGATTGTTTGTTATGTCAATTGAAGTACGTTAGTAATTCTGAAAAGAAAGATAAAACCTTTGTGTGTTATTGATGATGTTTTGGAGAATATCACTGCCGAGGGACTCACATGATAAACCCAATTGAAGAAACCTTTGAAAATTTTGTTGTAGAACCCTTTGCTCGAGTGTGAGAGAAAAGAATCGTCCTGCTAAAGCCTGAGTCTTACATAGCGAGGAATTGTAAGAGGGATCACTTGTTATGATTCTAACAAGCTTACCTGCACCATTAGGATTATTCGCTAGGGTCATAGCAAACTCACCTGCACCAATAGGATCCTCTGCTAGGGTTATAGCAAACTCACCTGCACCATTAGGATCATTTGCGAGGGTTATCGCAAAATCACCTGCACCATTAGGATAATTTGCGAGGGTTATCGCAAACTCACCTGCACCATTAGGATTATTTGCTAGGGTTATAGAAAACTCACCTGCACCATTAGGGTCATTTGCGAGGGTTACCGCAAACTCACCTGCACTATTAGGATTATTTGCGAGGGTTATCACAAACTCACCTGCACCATTAGGATTATTTGCGAGGGTTATCGCAAATTCACCTGCACCAATAGGATCATTTGCGAGGGTTATCACAAACTCACCTGCACCATTAGGATAATTTGCGAGGGTTATCGCAAACTCACCTGCACCATTAGGATCATTTGCGAGGGTTATCGCAAACTCACCTGAACCATTAGGATCATTTGCGAGGGTTACCGCAAACTCACCTGCACCATTAGGATTATTTGCGAGGGTTATCGCAAACTCACCTGCACCATTAGGATTATTTGCGAGGGTTATCGCAAACTCACCTGCACCAATAGGATCATTTGCGAGGGTTATCGCAAACTCACCTGCACCATTAGGATAATTTGCGAGGGTTATCGCAAACTCACTTGCACCATTAGGATCATTTGCGAGGGTTATCGCAAACTCACCTGCACCATTAGGATAATTTGCGAGGGTTATCGCAAACTCACCTGCACCATTAGGATTATTTGCTAGGGTTATAGCAAACTCACCTGCACCATTAGGGTCATTTGCGAGGGTTATCGCAAACTCACCTGCACCAATAGGGTCATTTGCCCTGGTTTGGACAAATTTCACCTGCACCAAAGGAATTACCTGCCATGGTTCTGACAAGCGTACCTGCATAAGAGTAATCATTTGCTATAGTTCTAGCAAACTTACCTGCATGAAAAAGATTCACCTGTTTGGAGACTCACGACTCGAGGGTCGGATAAAATAGCATGTCAAATATTCACGACTCGAGGGTCGGAAAACAAACCTATCCCAACACGAGGGTTGGAAATTTACGACTCGAGGGTCGGAAAATATACCTATCACAACACGAGGGTTGGAAACTGGGCTTTTGTAGTATGTGAATGCACTAGATGATATGCATATGCTAATGCGTATGTATGTATGCTGACGTTGATGTTAATCCCAAGATTGAACCCGTTGGACTTATTTACTCCATGTTTGCACCTATACCATGACTATGCTTATGCTGGCGTGGTAATGTATATGGATAATGCTTATGCTTATGTATATGTTGATTGATATAACGAGTGTAACGAAGTAATATCTTCTATAAGACTACCTGAAAAGGTTTTCTGGAATGGATATGAAAGTTTGTCTTAAAGAAGACTACCTGAAAAGGTTCTTAGAATGGATAGAAATTTGTCTTAAAGAAGACTACCTGGAAAGGTTCTTAGAATAGATAGAAATTTGTCTTGAAGAATACCGCCTGAAAGGCTGAAAATGTTTTACAAAGACTACCTAAAGAGGTTCTTGGAGAGGACAGTGAATGTCTTAGAAAAGACTACCTAGAAAGGTTCTTAGAATGTCTTAAAGAAGACTACCTAAAAGGCTCTTAGAATGTCTTTAAAAGAAGACTACCTGAAAAGGTTCTTGGCAAAAGAATGTCTTAAAGAAGACCACCTGGAGAGGTTCCTGAAGAGGATGACAATTCGTCTTAAATAAGACTGCTGAAGAGATTCCTAGAAAGGATGATGAATGTCTTAGAAAAGACTACCTGAAGAGGTTCTTAGAAAGTATCGTAATATTTGTCTTAAAGAAGACTACCCGAAAAGGTTCTTGGAAAATGACGGTGATTGTCTTAGAGAAGACTGCCTGAAAAGGTTCTTAGAAAAATAATGTCTTAAAGAGGCGTACCTGAAAAGATTCTTATAAAAATAATGTCCTAAAGAAGACTACCTGAAAAGGTTTTTAGAAAAATAATGTCTTAAAGAAGACTACCTGAAAAGGTTCTTTGAGAAATAATGTCTTAAAGAAGACTACCTGAAAAGGTTCTTTAGAAAAGGAATGTCAATTCGTCTTAAAGAAGACTACCTAAAAAGGTATGGTGTAATATCTCAACCAATGTATGTAATGCGTGACTTATGTATGTTTGCATGACTTATGTATGTTTGCATGATGCTCCAATGATAGGTTGTTGACAACCAAAGCGTATATAGCTCACTGGAGTTGTAGGTTTGTTTGAGAGGGTGTGATGCTAGTGCGATTCCCCAATACCTGTTTTTTGAAGATCGTAGTCAGGAGAAAGATTTGCTCGATGTTGTAAAGTGTGAGAACGCCTTTTCCTTATACTGTGTGCCTTTCCTCAGTTTGGCTTTGTCGTATGCTTCGACTCTTAGATTGAGGGGTATGCCCTTGATCTCCAGGATGTGAAGGACTATCCATAGTGTTCTATCCTTTGAATTTGAATTCTACCCATGTTTGACATGCCCCTGATTGCTTCGAGATGTGACCCGAATTGATTGAACCTTAGGATGAATTCCCCTAGTTAATAGGACGTTTGATTGCATGCCCCTGTGATCCTTGAATTTTTGCCCCTGTTTAGGAGAACCCCCTAGATGTGGTTCCCCCATTCCAGCGTCTTTATTAGAAATGATCGCTTTTGATTAACCAATTTCGAGATTTCCTCGATGCTAAGTATATACTCGTGGATGGCGATGTACCTTTTGAGAAGTACCTCCAATGCGATGCGTGTGCAAATTTTGAAATCAAAGTCCGTTATGAATTAGGACTGGATGATTAGAAATGAACGCTTGAAGAAGCGTGGTGGTTTAGAAATAGTTTTAACAAACTTTAGGAGTCAGTATAACAAATCCCGCTTAATATGCTTTCGTGGTTAACCTTGCCTCAATTAGGACTTTTGAATGTTGTAACTTGGCCTGGTTCACGGTTTTAAGAAACAATGGATATAAGGCTCAAAAATTTATTTAACCCACCCCTTTCTCCTTGATGTTCTCCAAATCCTAAAAATTCGCCTAATCCAATGAGTGTGCTTTGTATGTAAGAGAATCGCTTCGGTTTTGATGTTGAGCAGAAGCCTTAGTAGAGATCCAAGCTTTGATGGAAAATGTTGTAAAGATCCAAGCATTGTCGGGAAGCTTCGATGATTTAGCAGTCACAAGATCATCCTTTGTATTTCACCTTTGTTTTGTTTTGATCCCTTATTTTTGCATGAACTAATTCC
Source organism: Vicia villosa (assembly GCF_029867415.1). Taxonomy (NCBI): domain Eukaryota; kingdom Viridiplantae; phylum Streptophyta; class Magnoliopsida; order Fabales; family Fabaceae; genus Vicia; species Vicia villosa. Next base: position 75,334,576 of record NC_081182.1, read on the forward strand.
TTTGAGTTTGATCCATCGGGATGCCCTAAATTTTGCCTAAGTCATTTTTTTTCTCTTTATGGAATTTTCCATTTTGACTCAGCGGGCGCTTTTTTCTCCTTTTTTTTATACTCCTTTGAGATTTGATCCTTAGATATTGACTATTGTGACTGCTATGTTGATTTTAATTTGTAAGCTTCGACTTTGATACTTCCTCGATCCTGAATGATGTAATGAGGAAGAAGATGTGCTTGAACCTTTGCTTTGCTTGATCCTTATACTTGAACCTTTGCTTGGATCGACTGATTCTCTTGACAACCAAAATACATCATTGAATTAACCGATATCTACCCTGCCCCTGGTTGAAATCAAGGTTTATTTGAAAAGTAGAAACAAACTCCAACTCTTGGCTCGAGGGGGGTGACGAGGGATTAACATCCTTATATCTCCACTGTTTGGGAATTGAAACAATGCCTGTACATCCTCGGCTCGGTCTTACCTCGAAAGCATATGTTTAGCTGGACTTAGTTATTTGTATTCATCATTCTCCCTTAAGTTTGTTAATAATCCTAAAAATAGAAGTGTGCGACTGGAAAGTCGTAGTAGTGAGCGAATGAACTGACTCCAAAACCTGCATGGTCATCCCATTAGAATTGCTAATCCGAAGGTACAACTTTTATCCTGAGTAACACTTAACGATCGTAGGGATTGAAATTTTGACATGATAGACACCTATTGATCCTAGGGACACTCTCCTTTGTAGATCCATTGACCTTGTTTCACTCCTTAGTTGACGGACTTGTAGAAGTAAGGGTAACCTCAAATTTTCCTTGGGCACGTCAAACCTGTCGGGAATGAACTGTTAGCGGTGGGTTTTCGTCGTACCGGAACTTCATGAGTTTCCTTTGACTAAACCTCTTTTGCTTTTCATAAGGATAGTATCACACCGTTTGCAACCTTCAGCGTTTGTAAATTGACAAAGAATACCTATGACCCTTTTAACCCTTGATGGGGAGTTAACATATGTTGCTTTTCCTCCATTGCAAATAGGCATCTTTGTTCAGGGTATTGCCCCAGTTGGACTGACCCTTGCCCCCAAGTTATCGTAGAGCTTCCACGTAAGTTTGATATGTTCTAAGATGAACCCCTTAATGACTAGATACATCTTGAGTGTATCTATGAGGGAACTCTTTTGTTGAACTAATCTTTGCTCGATGATAACCTTTGTTGTATTTATGATCCTGTTATGACAAGGTATGGACACATGGCTGGCACGGGGAAAGGCATCCTCTCTTTCCTTTGTAGGACCAAGCTCATTAATTAATCCTCCTTTCTCCGTAGTTTACGGTCCTTTGATTGTCTTCTTTGCGGGTCTCGGGAAATCAGCTAGCACGATGAGTGTAGATGCAGGCGAAGGTAGAAATGCAAATTTATGAACGCATGAAAATGCAAATGCATGCGTATGCGAGAGACTCCTTGTATTGTAACTCCGTGTATGCAATGCAAGCGCGTGACGTATACTCCTAGGGATAGCCTTAGAGGCGACATTAGACCCTAGTGAAATCCTTGCAAGATAGATGTTATGACACGCCCATGGAAGTCCCTTAGATTATGGAGTATGTAGAAGGTAGCGGCTGGTGGCCGTTCAAGACAGTCATCAAATCTCATGGCCATCGAGAGGCCAATCGACGTGTACCAATGAAGTTTTCCTTTGTGGGAATGTTCTCTATGCAGAACACAACCTATCTAAGGACGATATTGGATGAAGAGAAATCCCTACAGGCTAAGGATGAAAGATGTACAGATGGAAATCCAAAACCCTACAAGTTAAAGGGTGCGCGGGAATAAGCAGGGAGTGACCGTTCAGGACAATCACTAGATCTCATAGCCATCGAGAGGCCAATTGAACGTATGCTGATGAAGTTGTCCTTCGGGGAAGGACGCGTCGTTGTGAAAACACATGGATGTAAAAGAAAATCCCTACAGGCTAGGGAGTACGTAGGAGTAAGCACGGGGTGACCGTTCAAGACAATCACTGGATCTCATGGCCATCGAGAGGCCTATCAATGTACACTAATAAAGGTGTGAAGGATAGAAAAACACTTAGAAAGGGGGGGTTTGAATAAGTGTAGTCTAAAAACTTGAACGATAAAAACAATTTGCACAGTTATTTTTATCCTGGTTCGTTGTTAACTAAACTACTCCAGTCCACCCCCACGGAGTGATTTACCTCACCTGAGGATTTAATCCACTAATCGCAACAGATTACAATGGTTTTCCACTTAGCCCACGACTAAGTCTTCTAGAGTATCCTGATCACAACCTGATCACTCTAGGAACAAATGCTTAGACACAAGCTAAGACTTTCTTAGAGTATCCTGACCACCACGTGATCACTCTAATTACAACTGCTTAGACACAAGCTAAGACTTCCTAGAGTATCCTGATCAACACTTGATCACTCTAGTTACTTACAAATTAATGTAAACAATTCTAAGAGTATTACAAATGCTTCTGAAAAGCTATAATCACAACAGTGATATTTCTCTTAACGTTTAAGCTTAATCTCACTAATATATTACAACAGCAATGTAGTGAGCTTTGATGAAGATGAAGTTTCTGAGCTTTGAGTTGAACAGCGTTTCAGCAAGTTTTTCAGAATAAGTTCTTTCAGAATTGTTAACCTTGCTTCTCATCAGAACTTCATATTTATAGGCACTTTGAGAAGATGACCGCTGGGAGCATTTAATGCTTTGCGTATTTCGTACAGCATTGCATTTAATGTTTCACGCTTTTGTCAACTACCTCGAGCCTTGTTCACGCTGTGTCTACTGACGTTGCTTTTAATAGCTTCCAACGTTCCTTTTGTCAGTCAGCGTAGCCTGCCACCTGTACTTTCTTCTGATCTGATATTTGTGTATACAACGTTTGAATATCATCAGAGTCAAACAGCTTGGTGCATAGCATCTTCTTGTCTTCTGACCTTGAAGTGCTTCTGAGCGTGATACCATGAGAACTTCAGTGCTTCTGCTTCTGATCTCAAGTTCTTCTGATGCTTTCATAGACCCATGTTCTGATATTGCCTTGACCATCTTCTGATGTCTTGCCAGACCACGTTCTGATGTTGCATGCTGAACCTTCTGAGTCAAAGCTTCTGAGCGCTGATTTGTGCATACTCTTTATATATTTCCTGAAAGGGAAATTGCAATGTATTAGAGTACCACATTATCTCACACAAAATTCATATCCTTGTTATCATCAAAACTAAGAATATTGATCAGAACAAATCTTGTTCTAACAATCTCCCCCTTTTTAATGATGACAAAAACATATATAAATGATATGAATTTGCGATCAGAAAGAGCAGACGGCTAAAGACAAATTACACAGCTATAGCATAAGCATGTGAATGTGTCTCCCCCTTAGATTAACAATCTCCCCCTGAGATGAATAATCTCCCCCTGAAATTAATACTAGAAGAATTTTATAAATAAAAGACTTCCCTGAGTATTTCAGTAGAGACGTTCACATGTGCTTGATCTTCAGAACATTCATGACTTCTGATTTCTGCTTCCATAGGACAGCGTCAGAACTTTGAATTTCTTTAGATCCTCAGAACATTCATAGCTTCTGATTTCTGCTTCCATCGAACAGCTTCAGAACTTGAATTTCTTTGATCTTCAGGACATTCACAGCTTCTGATTTCTGCTTCCATTCGGACAGCTTCAGAACTTGAATTTCTTTGATCTTTAGAACATTCACAGCTTCTGACTTCTGCTTCCACTAGGACAGCTTCAGAACTTGAATTTCTTTGATCTTCAGAACATTCACAGCTTCTGACTTCTGCTTCCATTGGTACAGCTTCAGAGCTTGAATTTCTTCTTACATCACTTCATGCTAGATTGTATCAGAACATTGTTGAATGTACTAGAGCATCAGAGCATCTCTAAATCCTGAAATGTTATAGAACAAAACTAAACGACAAACGTCAGCATGAATGAATCAGAACATAGAGTATGTTTCATAACACATAATATGTATCAGAGCCATATGGTATGTGTCAGAACACATAGACATAATGTTTCAGATCATATTCTATCATCAGAGTGTCTGAACATTCTTCCTTCTTGCTTCTGATTCTGATTCTGAAGCTTCATAGCACTCAGCTTGCTTCATGAATCCAGGAGCTTGATTCTCTTAAAGAATTACTTTTCCTCATCTTGTTGCTTCTTATGTTGATCTTCAGTTCCTGCAACAACACAACTTAAAAGCATAGAACTTTGCAAGTTCTGTTAGTGATGTGGGGCCTTTTTACCCGGTAACTGATAATATTTAATCAAATCATTTATCATATATTTTCTCCCCCTTTTTGTCATAACATCAAAAAAGAATATAAAAGATTCAGATGTAGAAAACGACAAAGGAATGAAACAGAATCAAACTTTTCATTGATTAAACAAGCAGGATTACAAAAGATGTATGCAGAATAAGCAGATGCAATCAAGGAAAGAAAACTACAAAGACGCAAAGACTAAGACCCTAGCTTAGACAAAATCTGCGCCAGAATGTCATGAACCCCGTCAGTGCTCTCAGTTTGTCTTGCCATGAAGGAGCGAAACTCAGCGTTGGCTGCTTCTTGCGAATCCAAACGAGAAGCCAGCATAGCTTGATTCTGATGCAGAGCTTCCAAGGTCTCCATCAGAGCTGAGGGTACACCAGAAGAAGAAGCACCAGAATTTCTGCCAACAGGGACAGCAATCTCAGCAGGACGATCTTCTGGGAGGTCTTCAGCTTCTGTACCTTCCATCTCAACATCTGAGTCTGACTCAGGAGCAGCCTCAGCATATTCTGGTTCAGGCAACACAGAAGCTCCAACTTCCAACGCCTGAAGAATAGCTGCTAGGTTTGTTGGAGGAGTAGGACCAGCAACTTCAGCAGGATAAACCACTTCTGGAAAGACCATGTGAGGAGCACTTTCAGAAGGGTTCATTCTGAACCAATCAAACAACCACTGAAAATCTCCAGTCAGCACAGGGTACCATGGTCTCCAAACCACGATGTCTCTGCAGAGATTTTCTTCTTCCATCTCATCTGCAGGTATCCTCTCTTCAAGAACTCTTCTGTTCCTGATGAGATGGTGATAGCTGCTTTCACCAACTTCCAAGAGACGACCACGAACACCAGGTGCGTCAGACATGATCCTTCTCTGGACGTCCGTAGCCCTAACCAGAAAATCCTGACAAAATGCATCCCAGAGGTTGTAAGTAGCATACTCATCCAGATGGTTAAGGTGAGCAGCGCCCAGAATCTCCAACCAGCTATTTACATCAAAATGTAAAAGCTCTAGAAATGATTGAGTGGTAGGTGTTGGAGGGTTGACAGTGAACATGGAGTCGGGAAACACAAAACTGTAGGGGTTAGGTGTTCTGGTGGGAAAAGGGTGTGAGAGAGATGAGGATATATCTGAGGGATGGGTTGAAGGAGAGGAGATATCAGATGGTGAAGAAGATGGTTCCAGAGAGATGAATGAAGAGGAAGAGGTGGTGGATGTTTGTGAAGAGGAAGGTGATTGAGGGATACCGTCAAGAGGTTTAAACACACGTCTAGAATAGTTTCCAGACATCATAGCTTCAAACGGGTTCACTTTGAGAGGATTGTAGGTGATCCTTACTCTTTTTGGTTTGTTTTCTGGTTCATCAGTTGCCTTTCTCTTTTGTTTTCGATCAGATTCTTGATTTGAGGAGCTTGAAGAAGGATTCATGATGAGGTTGCAGATAGTGAAAACCGCTAGGGTTTATGATATGAATGCAAAGAGAGAAAGATAGAGCAAAAAGAAAACTGGATGCAAAAGAGAGAAATATAAGAGGAAAAAGAAGCGTTTGAAGAATATAAAAAGAAAAGAAATAAAAAGAAATGATGGATAGCATTTAATGTTACGTGACGTGAGGAGAGATAATAATGACAAAAGAAGTGATTAGCACAGTTACCTAAGTAGGCGTCCCCTCAACTGCATGCACGCTTGTCCAGAGATAGTGAACACGTGTTTACCATCTGGATAGCCAGTTACAGCTGTTTTACTTTTAAAAAGATTCTGAATCAACTTAGACAATGAACCGTTAGTAATAACCGAATCACTACTTCTAATTGATTACAATCAGAACTTCTTATAAAAAACTAATCCAATTTCATTTCAGAAGATACTCATACATAAGATCTTCTCATCTTCTCATTCTGGGCATAAATCCATACTGATATTCTTCAGAATGAACTTAAACCTATCTTCAGCAAGGGGTTTTGTAAAGATATCAGCCCATTGATGGTCTGTATCCACAAAGTTTAAAGATATAACACCCTTCTGAACATAGTCCCTTATGAAATAATGTTTAATCTCAATATGTTTAGCTTTTGAATGTAAGATAGGATTCTTAGATAAACATATAGCAGAAGTATTATCACAGAAAATAGGAATGTTACTCTCATATATCTGATAATCTTCTAACTAACTTCTCATCCAGAGCATTTGTGTGCTACAACCAGCAGCAGCAACATATTCTGCTTCTGTTGTTGAGAGGGCAATAGTAGCTTGCTTCTTGTTGTACCATGAGATCAGATGACTTCCAAGAAATTGACAACTTCCAGAAGTGCTCTTCCTTTCAATTCTATCTCCAGTATAGTCAGCATCACAGAATCCTACTAAGTTGTAATCTTTGGATTTTCTGTAAACTAAACCAACATTAGTAGTACCTTTCAGATACCTCAGAATTCTCTTAACCGCAGTTAAATGAGATTCTCTCGGATCAGATTGGAATCTAGCACACAAACAAACACTGAAGAGAATATCAGGTCTAGAAGCAGTTAGGTATAGAAGAGATCTAATCATACCTCTGTATAACTTCTGATCTACCTTCTTACTTACCTCATCCTTACCTAGGACACATGTTGGATGCATGGGAGTTTTGGCTTCTTTGCTTTCAGAAAGATTAAACTTCTTCAGAAGTTCTTTCATATACTTCGTTTGATGAACATAGGTTCCATCAGAAGTTTGGTTGATTTGAATCCCAAGGAAATACTTGAGTTCTCCCATCATGCTCATTTCAAATTCAGCCTGCATAGACTCAGCAAACTCCTTTCCAAGTGTAGCATTAGATGTTCCAAAGATGATATCATCAACATATATTTGACATATTAAAATATCCTTTTTAAAGGTTTTACAAAAGAGAGTAGTGTCCACTTTTCCTCTAGTGAAACCATTTTCCAGAAGGAAAGAACTTAAACGTTCATACCAAGCTCTAGGAGCTTGCTTCAATCCGTATAATGATTTCTTTAATTTAAAAACATGATTTGGAGACTTGGAGTCTTCAAAACCAGGAGGTTGATGGACATAAACTTCTTCATCTATATAACCATTTAAGAAGGCACTCTTGACATCCATCTGATAAAGAGTGATGTTATGTTGAGTGGCAAAAGAAATTAATAGACGAATAGATTCTAACCTGGACATTGGTGCAAAGGTTTCTGTGTAGTCAATTCCTTCTTGCTGACTATAACCTTGAGCAACCAGTCTGGCTTTGTTTCTTACCACTTCTCCCTTCTCGCTTAGCTTGTTTCTGAATACCCACTTAGTGCCGATGATGTTAAATCCTTTTGGTCTAGGAACCAAGTCCCATACATCATTCCTTGTAAACTGATTGAGTTCTTCTTGCATGGCAATTATCCAGTCTGGATCTTCTAGAGCTTGATCAACAGAAGTTGGCTCGATCAAAGAAACAAGACCTAATTGACATTCTGCATTGTTCTTAAGGAATGCCCTTGTTCTGATGGGATCATCTTTCTTCCCAAGGATCACATCTTCTGAATGAGCTGAAGCAAGTCTAGGTGATCTTCTGACTGTTGGCTCTTCAGAAATCCTAAGATTCTCTAAAGATGCAGCAACTTGATCTTCTGATCCATTGCTTCTGAGACTATCAGCTTCTGCAGCTTTGCTTCTTGGTTCTACTGCTTCTGATATATCAATATCAAAATCTGCAAAATTCTCAAACTGCTTTGGTTTTTCAAGACCAAGCTTATCATCAAACCTGATATTGATTGATTCTTCTACAATCAATGTTTCAGTATTGTATACTCTGTAGCCTTTAGAGCGTTCAGAATATCCAAGATGGAAACACTTTTGTGCTTTAGAATCAAACTTACCAAGATGATCTTTTGTATTCAGAATAAAACATACACATCCAAAAGGATGGAAATATGAAATGTTGGGCTTTCTGTTCTTCCACAATTCATAAGGAGTCTTATTTAGAATAGGTCTGATAGAGATTCTATTCTGAATATAACACGCAGTGTTTATTGCTTCTGCCCAGAAATGCTTAGCCATATTGGTTTCATTGATCATGGTTCTGGCCATTTCTTGTAGAGTCCTATTCTTTCGCTCTACAACTCCATTTTGCTGTGGAGTTCTAGGACAAGAGAAATCACGGGCAATACCATTTTCTTTGAAGAACTCCTCAAAGAATCTGTTCTCAAATTCACCACCATGATCACTTCTGACCTTTATGATTTTGCACTCTTTCTCAGATTGGATCTGAGTACAGAATTCAAAGAACACTGAATGAGACTCATCCTTGTGTTTTAAGAACTTTACCCATGTCCAGCGGCTATAATCATCAACGATGACTAATCCATATTTCTTCCCTCTGACAAATGCTGTTTTGACTGGGCCAAACAGATCAATGTGCAAGAGTTCTAACGGCCTTGAGGTAGAAACAACATTCTTAGACTTGAATGCAGGTATGGAGAACTTGCCCTTCTGACATGCTTCACAAAGAGCATCTGATTTGTATTTCAGATTTGGGAGTCCTCTGACCAGATTTAGTTTGTTAATTTGAGAGATCTTTCTCAAACTAGCATGTCCTAATCTTCTGTGCCAGACCCATTGCTCCTCAGAAACAGACATAAGACAAGTCACCTTCTACTTCTCAAGATCAGAAAGATCAATCTTACAAATGTCGTTCTTTCTCTTGCCTGTAAATAGGATTGAGCCATCCTTCTGACTTACAGCCTTGCAAGACTTTTGATTGAAGATTATATCATAACCATTGTCACTTAATTGACTTATGGACAATAAGTTATGCGTTAATCCTTCTACAAGAAGTACATTAGTTATGGAAGGAGAGTTACCAAGACTTATGGTTCCAGAGCCAATGATTTTGCCCTTCTGATCTCCTCCAAACTTGACTTCTCCACCTGGTTTAAGCACCAGGTCTTGGAATGTAGACCTTCTTCCCGTCATGTGTCGCGAGCACCCAGAGTCCAGGTACCATGACATTTTGCTTTTTGTCCTCTTTGCCGCCAAGGATATCTGCAACAGAAATTATCTTCTCCTTAGGTACCCACAATTTCTTGGGTCCTTTCTTGTTAGTTCTCCTCAAGTTCTGATTGAACTTGGGTTTAGCAAAATATTTAACAAGAGGAACAGCATGATATTCTTTAGGTTTGTCAGCATGATATTTCTTAGGATGTGTCACATGCTTCTTGGTTTGAACAGTGTTAAACTTCTGTGCATGTGAAGTGAGCCTAATATCATGAGCATGGCCATATTTGAACTGATCATACAATGGCTTGTATGTGATCTTCAGATCATCAACAGGTTCAAATTTATGTGAGGTATCACCCTCATAGCCAAAACCAAACCTTCTGTTTCCAGAAACACCATATATCATAGAAGCAAGATGACTTCTACCAATACTTCTAGATAAGAACTTTCTGAAGCTTGAGTCATATTCTTTCAGAATATGATTCATGCTAGGAATGGATTTTTCTGTTTCAGAAGGAGATCCACTATCTTTGGATAGATTTAAAACTTTTTCCTTCAGTTCAGAATTTTCCAATTCCAGCTTCTTAGTTTCAAATTCAAACTGCTTTTTCAGCTTTTTGTATTTGATACTAAGATGAGCCTTGAGTTCCAGAAGTTCTGTTAAACTTGAAACTAACTCTTCTCTAGATAGTTCAGAAAATACCTCTTCAGAATCTGATTCTGATGTAGATTCTGATCCATCATCTTCTGTAGCCATCAGCGCGAAGTTGACCTGCTCTCCTTCAGAGTCTGATTCTGATTCTGATTCAGAATCATCCCATGTTGCCATAAGACCTTTCTTCTTATGAAACTTCTTCTTGGGATTCTCCTTCTGAAGTTTTGGACACTCGTTCTTGTAATGGCCAGGCTCATTGCACTCATAGCAGACAGCCTTCTTCTTGTCAGATCTTCTGTCACCAGAAGATTCTCCTCGTTCAAATCTCTTTGAACTTCTGAAGCCTCTGAACTTCCTTTGCTTGCTCTTCCAGAGTTGGTTTACCCTTCTGGAGATCATGGACAGTTCATCTTCTTCTTCAGATTCTGATTTTTCAGGATCTTCTTCTCTAGCCTGAAAAGCGTTAGTGCATTTTTTAACATTAGATTTTAATGCAATAGACTTACCTTTCTTCTGAGGCTCGTTTGCATCCAGCTCTATTTCATGGCTTCTCAAGGCACTGATAAGCTCTTCCAACGAAACTTCATTCAGATTCTTGGCAATCTTGAATGCAGTCACCATTGGACCCCATCTTCTGGGTAAGCTTCTGATGATCTTCTTTACATGATCAGCCTTGGTGTAGCCTTTATCCAGAACTCTCAATCCAGCAGTTAGAGTTTGAAATCTTGAGAACATCTTCTCAATATCTTCATCATCCTCCATCTTGAAGGCTTCATATTTCTGGATTAGAGCAAGAGCTTTAGTCTCCTTGACTTGAGCATTTCCCTCATGGGTCATTTTCAATGACTCATATATATCATGGGCAGTTTCCCTGTTAAATATCTTCTCATACTCAGCATGAGAGATAGCATTCAGCAAAATAGTCCTACATTTATGATGATTCTTGAAAAGCTTCTTTTGATCATCATCCATTTCTTGCCTTGTAAGCCTTACGCCACTGGCTTTCACTGGATGTTTGTAACCATCCATCAGAAGATCCCATAATTCACCATCTAGACCAAGAAAGTAACTTTCCAGTTTATCTTTCCAGTATTCAAAGTTTTCACCATCAAATACTGGTGGTCTAGTATAACCATTGTTACCATTGTATTGCTCAGCAGAGCCAGATGTAGATGCAGGTGGATCTGTTGGAATTTCACCAGCCATCTTTTACTGAAGCATTTTTCTCTTCCTGAATCTTTTCTAAACACGGTTAAGTGCTTGCACCTTAGAACCGGCGCTCTGATGCCAATTGAAGGATAGAAAAATACTTAGAAAGGGGGGGTTTGAATAAATGTAGTCTAAAAACTTGAACGATAAAAACAATTTGCACAGTTATTTTTATCCTGGTTCGTTGTTAACTAAAATACTCCAGTCCACCCCCACGGAGTGATTTACCTCACCTGAGGATTTAATTCACTAATCGCAACAGATTACAATGGTTTTCCACTTAGCCCACGACTAAGTCTTCTAGAGTATCCTGATCACAACCTGATCACTCTAGGAACAAATGCTTAGACACAAGCTAAGACTTTCTTAGAGTATCCTGACCACCACGTGATCACTCTAATTACAACTGCTTAGACACAAGCTAAGACTTCCTAGAGTATCCTGATCAACACTTTGTCGCACGCTCGCGAAAAATGAACAGAGTCGCCACCAATATATTTATCCCATAAGGGAAAGGAATATCAGAAAACCTAACAAAGGGTAAGAACAAGGTCTCGCGACCAAAGAATCTAGGTACGGGAGTCGGTTACGCAAGGGGAAGGTATTAGCACCCCTCGCGCCCATCGTACTCGATGGTATCCACCTATGTTTGTTTCTATCTAAAGGGTGTGTACTATGTCTATGTCTACATGCGAATGAATGCAAAAGAAATACGGGGAAAAGAAGGAATTATTTACAAGTGTGCTCGTTCAAGCCCCGCGACTTGATGCCTACGTATCCCTTTCAGGAATCAGAGCGCCGTAGTTCGGCTCCATAGTTTTGTTTGTTTTTGTGTTTTTTAGTTGGGCGGAGTTAACGCTCGCGCTCTTGCATAAGGGATCGACCTAGGATGCAATAGAGCGGAGATAACGATGCCCTTAAGAAAGGAGAGAGAGAGAGAGAGAGAGAGAGAGAATTTGAGTGTTTCGAGGAAATCCCTAAAGCAAGGGAAACTCGAGTTACTCTATGGTTTGTGTTTTTTAGAAGTTGGGAACTTACGCCTGAATGGGACCCTAAAGCAAGGGAGATCCAAGCACTCGAACATTCCCTAAAGCAAGGGATGTTCAAGCTTCCATTCCCTTTTTAAGATTTTCACTTTTTTATTAATGTTTTAGGTATTTTCTTTGTATTTTTTATGGGGAATTTATTCAAGTATTTATTAATGTTTTATGGTTGTAAAAGAAAAAGAATGCAAAAAGGGAACTAGTCCTAATTTCTACATCTATGTTGTTCTAAATCTACAAGAAAGTGGGGAGGAAAAAAAAACAATTAAGCATTGAAAAATATTCACAAAAGGAAATTAAACTCTAAGCTATTTATGGGGATATTCACAACCGAAGGCATTTTTATTCATGTGAGAAAACAATTAACACAAGAAACTATTTATTTTTTATGGTTTACTAATCAATTAGAATTCATGGAAATCACACAATTAAAATCTCGATTAAAGGAAAATAATATTCTAAAAAAAATCTAATTGGATAGAAAAATGTTGTTTTGTTATTTTTATTTGAAAAGAAATTCAATTAATGTACAAAAAGAATTAAAAGAAAAAAACAATTTTATTATTTGTTTTTGTTATCAGCATGGGGGTGCAAAAGCAATTAGAAAATGAACTAAAATGCAGTTAAGGCAGAATGCTGGGCTTAACAGGGGTGTGGGAATAGCAGGGATGCGTGGAGGCCCAGTCACTAATATGTGGTGCATTAGTAAAGTAAGTGTGTAAACCTGAAAAGTGGCAAGGCCCACGCAGCATAGGGCCCGACGCTCTCACTTATTCCAATTTATTTGTTTTTTAGATTCAGCAAGCATATTTATTCAGAAAAATAACGTGACTTGCATGAGGATTATGTGGTATCAACTGGTCAGCTTCATTTAAATGAATAAGACAAAAAGGACTCTAAACCAATCATATCTCAACAACACGCATCCCAATGATTAGCATAAATGGAAATAGCAAAAATGTGAGACAGAGAACCAATCACAGGGCGCCACACAGGCCACCGGCATCTAAACAAACACAGTCAGTCCCTGCCGTCGGAAACCTTCCGATCATCTTCTCCGACGGTTTCGCCGGAGCTCGCGGCATAACGTGTCCAGAAATTAACAAACCACATACAGTCCCGCTCGATTTTTCACGTGGATTATGGATCCGGCCTCGGTTTTCAATTATTCTACCTCTAATGTTCACACCGAATCAAATTGTAAAACCCTAACATCTAACACCTCCATGAGAATCAACATCATTCACATTAATCTATTGCTAGTCATACGTAGAGCAAGCATAGGACCTCAAAACACAGCGAAGCACAAGATAATCATATACATACGAAAGAGTTGAAATCTTGCAAGGCACACACTCACAGTCATTGTCACAAGCATATGAACTAACATGAAATCTCAACCAAATGCATCTATCATTCTAAACATCGCTACCATACCATGGAGTTTCAGAGTCACTTACTTGTAAGCTCTTGAAACGACGGTAGCAGAAAGCTGCGTGGATCCGAGTTCTCAGTGATGATGCTCGTGCTCGTTATGGATTCCTAACCGCGATCGGAGAAATGAACTCGTGTAAGCTTGACTGACGGATCTTGCAGCTGTAGTGGAGGTTAGTGGCTCTTGGAGGTAGCGGCGATGAATGAGATTCACTTTGCTTTGGCTATGGAGATTGAAAAGGAAGAATGAAGATGGTAACTGGAGGCAGAGGAGAGGGGTGGTTACGGTGGCCGGAATTGGTTGGAGGGGACAGTTATGGTGGCCGGAGGTAGTTAGAAGGGACAGTTATGGTGGCCGGAGGTGGTGGAAGGGGTGGAGGAAGAGAGAGGATCGAGAGAAAAATGGGGAGAGTGAGGAGGGATTTTTTTGGAGTAATAGTGTGAAGTGAGTTTGTGAATCGTGGTTGTCAGTGTGAGGGCTATGCAACTTTATTTATAGGGCATGCGTGGAAAGAGTAGTAAGGGTTTCATGAGTGTGGGGCTTGTAAATACGCATCTTGCAGCAACATTTTTTTTCCTTGGTGTGGGACTAGGGGAGTAATGCTTAGTGGACAAGTTTTGTACACTTGTGGCAAGTCTTCCCAATGCTTTCACGTGTGTCATATGTGCATGGTTCAATGAGGAAAAGTTGGTGGTGGTGCATTGATGCTATCAGAGCATGCTGCAACTTTCAACCTTGCCTATGCCTCGTTCCAAGAGAGCTGCTCAAGGTGCCTTCTTCCCATGCATATATCTCTCACCATGGTTCATCAATAGAGCTATTCTTGGACTCATTGCAAAGAGGGTGTGTGATAGAGCAAGTTTGGTGTTGGTATGCTCAAGTAATAGTGCCTACATCCTTCAAAAACTAAGTTGGAACATGATTCATGCACCTGGAATGAGATTCACGAGCATGGCTTGAATCTTGTGCATGTACCTTGGCAGGAATGTGACTGGGTCGGAGGGTGACTTCAAAGTCTCATAACTTGCTCGATACATGCCCAAAATTAATGAAACTAGGTTCAATGGATAGGAGACATGGCAAGGAATGGTTTGGAACCAAGCTTGTTCAAGATGATAACTTGTGGAGGAAGAACCATGCCTTGACATTTGGCACACCATGTGTTTGCTGAAATGCATGCGTGTGCCTTAAGAATCTGCCTTAGCTGCCTGCAGGATTTGACCAGTGTTGGGGCACCACTTTGAGGACTTGTATCTCACTCAATTTTTATCCAATTGTACCCATTCTTGTTTCAATGGATAGAGGAGATGGCAAGGAATAGAATGATACCAAGTTTGCATTCATGGCATTTTTGTAGAGCTCAAAAAATGGCTGGAGATTTGGCATGCCATGTGTTTGTTGAAATACCTGGGCATGACCTGGCTTATGACTTGGATTATGACCTGATTCAAATGAGTTTCCAGCAACTTGTCAACACTTTAACTCTTCATACAAGCTTCAAATGAAAAAGTACCCAACTACAAAGTTGTTCTCTTCCATGAGAGGAACAACTTTGATGTTTGAATTTTCTCCAAAAATTGCCATTTGCCACGTGTAATTTAGTGCTGAAGTGGAATGCCCAACAAGATCCAAAACACCCAAAATTTTCTAAGTGTTGAAAATTGCCCTTTTACTATTTTTTGCAACTTTTTGTCGAACTCTCGATTTTATCCATTCTTCGACTTTTCTTGATTAATCTTCCACCAAAAGTCAATATTTGGATAATTTTCCGATTTTGACCCGAAAGTCAACTGTTCCGATTTTTCCGACTATTGGTGAAATTCCCGATTGAACCTCTTCCAATCGAATCCAGTCAAACAAACACATCCACACGGTCAGTATGAGAAGTTTTCCACACATAGAAGCCACTTCTGATTAAATGTTGACTAGAAAGTCAACTGGTTGACTTTGGTCAGAGAAACCCTGATTTAAAGAACCAGATGATTCGCAAGCTTGTACCCTCTAATCAATGTCCTGATTTGAAGCAGAGAGACGCCTCAATCCAGGAGGACTTCAATGAACATAGAGCCACATGATTATACCTCAGTTTTCTCATTCTCCGATCATACTTCTTTGCAATGGAGCTTTTTCTTGCTGGCCCTTGAATAACACCTATGATATGAATGCATGGGTATGGATTATGACCTAAGTGATGTATGTACATGAATGCAAAGCCTAAGCCAGTTAGAAGTTAAAGGGTAGGACAAATTTGGGGTATGACAGCTGCCCCTATTTAATCGTCTTATACTCGAAGGTGAGATTGGCGCCAGCCTTTCGAGCATTCGGAGTAAAAGAAGATTAAATACCAAAGACCCGAAATTTGTCCCGAGGAGATGGTTTAAGTGTTATCCTTATTTTTACTTTGATATCTGCTGGGGAAAGAGAATTTTGTTTTTTTTTTTTTTGATGGAAATATTTGCGGTGAGTAATGGTTGAACGGAGATAGCTTACGACGTGGTAGCGGTGCCGACACGGGGTTTTCAAAGAGAATGGTTGTATGAAACAATGATCGAAAGAAAAAGACCTCGTGCGATTTACGACTCAACATCAGGACTGAAAGGAATAAGATCTCGTGGCGATCTATGACTCGACATCGAAAGAAGACCTCGTGGCGATCAACTCGTCAACAGAAGAAAAGGGAATAAGATCTCGTGGCGATCTTATGACTCAACGTCGAAAGAAAATCTCGTGCGATTTTCCACACTTTGGGAAGAAATAAGATCTCGTGGCGATCTTACGACTCAACATTGAAAGAAAATCTCGTGCGATTTTCCACACTTTGGAAAGGAATAAGATCTCGTGGCGATCTTATAACTCAGCATCGAAAGAAAATCTCGTGCGATTTTCCACACTTTGGAAAGGAATAAGATCTCGTGGCGATCTTATGACTCAACATCGAAAGAAAATATCGTGCGATTTTCCACACTTTGGAAAGGAATAAGATCTCGTGGCGATCTTATGACTCAACATCGAAAGAAAATCTCGTGCGATTTTTCACACTTTGGAAAGGAATAAGATCTCGTGGAGATCTTATGACTCAACATTGAAAGAAAATCTCGTGCGATTTTCCACACTTTGGAAAGGAATAAGATCTCGTGGCGATTTTATGACTCAACATCGAAAGAAAATCTCGTGCGATTTTCCACACTTTGGAAAGGAATAAGATCTCGTGGCGATCTTATGACTCAACATTGAAAGAAAATCTCGTGCGATTTTCCACACTATGGAAAGGAATAAGATCTCGTGGCGATCTTATGACTCAACATCGAAAGAAAATCTCGTGCGATTTTCCACACTTTGGAAAGGAATAAGATCTCGTGGCGATCTTATGACTCAACATCGAAAGAAAATCTCGTGCGATTTTCCACACTTTGGAAAGGAATAAGATCTCGTGGCGATCTTATGACTCAACATTGAAAGAAAATCTCGTGCGATTTTCCACACTTTGGAAAGGAATAAGATCTCGTGGCGATCTTATGACTCAACATCGAAAGAAAATCTCATGCGATTTTCCACACTTTGGAAAGGAATAAGATCTCGTGGCGATCTTATGACTCAACATCGAAAGAAAATCTCGTGCGATTTTCCACACTTTGGAAAGGAATAAGATCTCGTGGCGATCTTATGACTCAACATCGAAAGAAATCTCGTGCGATTTTCCACACTTTGGAAAGGAATAAGATCTCGTGGCGATCTTATGACTCAACATCGACTCGGCATCGAGGGACGGAAGAAGACATTGTGTCAGACACTCGTCAGAGATTGAAAATACCTCGCATTGGCACCGCAGCTTAAAAGTGTTTGTAGTATGATAGCAGATATCAGGCGAAGTTTGTACAGGTAACAACTTGGAGAGGATGGGTCATTGTTCTAATTCAACATTAGCTCCTATTATCTGGCTCATGCTTTGTATGCATGTTTGAGTTTTTATGGCGTAATGATCCATTGTAATGGATACGCTACGCTTTCGAGGATGCAATGCTGTATGCAATGAATACTATATGCAGAGAGTGCCAAATAAAGGCCCTTGGTGGAACAGCAGAGTAGGATCATTGGGGTCCGTTGCTTGTGATCTTGAGCCATCATCGTGAATTGATATTGGAACCCTACAGTACCAAAGATTATTGGTAACTGCGTTGAGGGTTGGAGCATAGCCCTGCTGGGGATGAAATGATCTTGCTCGACTTTCCTTACATCCTAAGCTGCTTGGGGAATCACGAGTTTTGAGAGACCGCTCTTCGTCTGTCATATGGAAGAGGGATATGGGCCTTTTCAGGTGCTTCATGCTTACCAGTACTGATGAATTATACTCTGGAACTTTCACGTGGGATGATGATGACCTTGGTGACACATCATGAGCCAAGATGATGGCTAGAACCTGCAACCTGCACAGAAAACAACGTTTGGATGCAAATGGTGCCCCTTAGAACACTTTTATGTTTATGTAACATCATGTTTCGTTTTGATTTTGTGATTATTGCCCCCACGCTTTCAATGCAATGTTTAATAACGAATTAAATCACATCTCGCATGCGAAAAAGAAAGAAAGAAAGCTTTTGCATCAAAAGATCATTTTATTGATGGAATGCCTGTGAATAAGCTTCTGTACAAGGAAGCAACTCCTAAATGAGGTAGTTGCGAAAAAGAAAATAAAATGCAAAGAGCAAAATGTCAAAGAGAAATGCTCGGATTTCCATTAAAACTGATATTGCTACAGTTCCCATATCCTCGATCCTCTCAATGCTTTGCTTCAGAAAGGTAATGGTTGGATTGATTCGTCCGTTCTGTCAAGGGCGTATAGTGGTCTTTGTGAAAGATATTCAGACTGCAGCCTCTCGCTTTTGATCCCTAACTTTTGCCTGGATCGCCCTTTCGGGTTTTCAATCCAGCGGGATGCCCCTTTTTGCCTAAGTCGCCTTTTCAGGTTTTCAACTTAGCGGATTATTCTTCTCTTTTTTTTTTGTTTTATCCTAATTTTTGCCCAAACCCTTTTGGTTTGCCGGGATGCCCTTATTTTTGCCTAGGTACGTCGACCTAGCGGGTCTTTTATGCGTAGTATTTTTTGACTGAGTCTGAATTGACTGGAAGCGGAACGTCTTCCCCATCCATCTTTGTCAAGATTAAAGCACCACCTGAAAATGCTTTCTTCACAATGTATGGTCCCTCATAGTTGGGAGTCCATTTGCCCCTTGGATCGGTGTGAATTGGCAAGATCTTCCTTACGACTAGGTCACCTGTGTGGAATTCTCGAGGCCGAATTTTCTTGTCATACGCTTTCTTGATCCTCTTTTGGTACAACTGGCCATGGCAGATGGCGGATAAGCGTTTCTCCTCGATCAGATTGAGATGGTCAAGCCTCGTTTGAACCCATTCTGTTTCATCGAGCTTGGCATCCATCAAGACTCTCAACGAAGGGATTTCCACTTCGACAGGTAATACGGCCTCCATACCGTAGACAAGAGAGAAGGGAGTTGCCCCAGTTGAAGTACGAACCGAAGTTCTATAGCCATGCAAAGCAAATGGCAACATCTCATGCCAATCTTTATACGTTCTAACCATCTTCTGGACAATCTTCTTTATATTCTTGTTAGCAGCTTCGACGGCGCCATTCATCTTTGGCCGATAGGGTGATGAATTGTGATGTTCAATCTTGAACTCTTCACACAACTCTGCCATCATCTTGTTATTAAGATTGGACCCATTATCAGTGATGATCTTGTTTGGAACCCCATATCGGCATATGATCTCTTTCTTGATGAAGCGAGTAACGACTTGCTTGGTTACGTTCTTGTAAGAAGCAGCTTCAACCCATTTGGTGAAGTAGTCGATAGCAACAAGAATAAATCTGTGCCCATTTGAAGCTTGTGGCTCTATGCGCCCAATCATGTCTATGCCCCACATAGCAAAGGGCCAAGGTGATGTCAGAACATTCAGAGGAGTTGGAGGAACATGAATTCTGTCAGCATACACTTGACATTTGTGACATTTTTTCACATACACATAACAATCACTTTCAATCGTCATCCAATAATATCCTGCTCGCAAGATCTTTTTGGCCATAGAATGTCCACTGGAATGAGTTTCAAAAGATCCTTCATGAATTTCCCGCATGATCAATTCTGCTTCGTGTCTATCCACGCATCTGAGCAAAACTGAATCATAGTTTCTTTTGTACAGGACGTCTCCTGACAAGAAAAATTTGGATGCTAACCTTCGAAGCGTTCGCTTATCACCAATCGTAGCATCTTCGGGATACTCTTGCTTCTCAACATACCTCTTGATGTCGTAATACCATGGCTTTTCATCATACACATCTTCAGTAGTGAGACAGTGGGCAGGGAATGCATGTGCGGGTTCTTTGTAACGGAGGATCGTTATGTCCGGCATTTCTTTAGGGGAGCTAACTCTGAACATAGCCGCCAAAGTAGCCAAAGCATCTGCCAATTGATTTTCCTCTCGGGGGATGTGATTGAAAGTGATTTCCTCGAAAGCGGGCAGCAACTCCAAGATATAGTCCTTATAAGGAACTAAATTGGGGTGTCGTGTCTCCCAATCACCTCTCACTTGATGTATAACCAAGGCAGAATCCCCATAAACCTCAAGGATCTTGATTCTCATATCAATGGCTGCTTCGAGACCCATTATGCAAGCTTCGTATTCTGCGACATTGTTCGTGCAATCAAAGCATATTCTAGCTGTGAAAGGGATGTGAGTTTGACGGGGAGAAGTCAAAACTGCCCCAATACCATGGCCCATAGCATTTGATGCACCATCGAACGTGAGAGTCCATCGCTCTCCTGGTTCGGGTCCTTCATTATCATCTAGTTTCATGATATCTTCATCAGGAAAGTCAAACTTCATTGACTGATACTCTTCTAATGGCTGATGAGCAAGATGATCTGCAAGGATACTTCCTTTGATGGCCTTCTGTGTGACATACTGGATGTCGTATTCTGATAAAAGCATTTGCCATCGGGCTAGCCTTCCTGTAAGAGCCGGTTTTTCAAAGATGTACTTTATCGGGTCCATTTTGGAGATCAATAGAGTGGTGTGAGTCAACATGTACTGCCTCAGTCGGCGAGCAGCCCATACCAAAGCACAGCAAGTTTTCTCGAGTAGTGAGTAGCGGGATTCACAATCGGTAAACTTTTTGCTCAGGTAATAAATGGCGCACTCTTTTCGACCAGACTCGTCATGTTGGCCCAGCACACACCCCATAGATCCTTCAAGCACAGTTAAGTACATAAGAAGCGGCCTCCCAGGAACCGGAGGCATGAGAATTGGTGGCTCTTGGAGATACTGCTTGATCTTTTCGAAGGCTTCCTGACAACGATCATCCCAGCAGATATCTTGATTTTTGCGCAGCAGTTTGAAGATGGGTTCACAAGTGTCAGTGAGATGAGAAATGAACCTGGTTATGTAATTCAATCTCCCAAGGAACCCTCGAACTTCATTTTCATTCTTCGGTGCTGGCATGTTCTGTATTGCTCTTACTTTATCAGGGTCGACCTCAATTCCTCGTTGGCTCACAATGAATCCAAGTAATTTTCCAAATCGCACCCCAAAAGTGCACTTGTTTGGATTAAGCCTCAACTTGAATTTTCGCAGACGAGCAAACAGTTTCTCAAGATATACCAAATGTTCCTCCTCAGTTTGGGATTTTGCAATCATATCATCGACGTACACCTCAATCTCTTTATGGATCATGTCATGGAAGAGAGTCACCATTGCTCGTTGATATGTTGCACCAGCATTCTTAAGACCAAAAGGCATCACCTTATAACAATACGTACCCCATGGAGTCGTAAAAGTAGTCTTGGTCATATCTTCAGGAGCCATCTTTATTTGATTATAGCCAGAAAAACCATCCATGAAGGAGAACACCGAATACTGAGCAGTGTTGTCGACTAGCACATCAATATGAGGCAGAGGGAAATCATCCTTCGGACTCGCCCTATTCAAATCTCGGTAGTCAACACACATGCGTACCTTCCCGTCCTTCTTAGGAACAGGTACTATGTTTGCAATCCAAGGAGGATACTCACACACAGATAAGAAACCCGCCTTCAACTGTTTTTCAACTTCCTCCTTGATTTTCAAAGCCATATCAGGTCGAGTTCTTCGTGGTTTCTGCTTTACAGGCGGACATTCTGGTTTGAGCGGTAACCTGTGCATAACTATGTCCGTGTCTAAACCAGGCATGTCTTCGTATGACTAGGCGAAGATGTCAACATACTCTCGAAGCAGCTCAATCAACCTTCTCTTCACATCATTTTGCAAAGCGGCCCCTATCTTGACTTCTCTCTTTGCTTCTTCTGAACCGAGGTTGATGATTTATGTGGCTTCTTGATGTGGCTGAATAGATTTCTCCTCTTGTCTCAAAAGTCTTGCCAATTCCTCAGGGACTTCACAATCTTCCCCACTATCCTCATCTGCTTGGTCAATTGGATTCTCAAGGATATTAAGACGTGGAACTGTAACATTATCATTTTTGATGGAATTCGAGCCGGATCTGCACGATGGATGATTTATGTCTTAGAATGCAACACATAAAGAAGAAAAAAGGAAAAAAAACTTTGCCATTTTTGAAAAAAGTTTTTTAAAGTAAAAACAAAAATGAAAGAAATGGAACAGTAATTGCATGCGAAGATATGATTTTCATTCAATATTAAACAAATTGGAACAACATGGGGGCCCTTCTTTGTACAAATGGTCAAAATGCTTAGGGCGAAGCATATGACTTATCGAAACAAGAAAATTACATCTCCATAAAAGTGACTCTGGGGATGTCCAAGATAGTCCAATTGTTGAGCTCCTGTCCAGGCGCAGCATGGCAAATGAATCTGGAGAGATCTTCCTCATCATCATCATCCACGGCGAGAACCTGACTTCCAGAACTGGTGCTTGCACTGACGAACACTTGAGAAATGGGGGGAATCACCTTCTTTCCAGGAATTATGCTGAGCTGAGTAGAGGAAGATGGCTGATACCCAAGGCCATACTTGTCTCGCTTCTCATGAACATCAATCAGCTTGCCCCAGGCACTATGGGGAGTACCAGCTTCTAAGAAGGCCTTAGCATCATTTAGAGACGAGAGGGGCGCTCCGAGTTCCTTCTTATTCTCAACCACGGGGAGTTTGTCAACCGACACAATCTCTAATGCCTGAAAAGGTGTCTCTTGTATCTCTCCTTCCATTTCAACATAACGGTATGACGCCAGATTATTGACTATCAAATCCTCTTCACCAGTGATCACAACAATCTTGTCATTCACAACAAATTTCAAACACTGATGGAGGGTAGATGTCACAGCCCCAGCAGCATGGATCCAAGGACGACCCAAGAGACAAGTGTATGAAGGACGTATATCCATAACATAGAAGGCAATATAGAACATGTGAGGACCAATCAAGACAGGCAGATCAATTTCCCCTTCTACGGACCTTCTAGAACCATCAAACGCTCTGACACTCATAGTGCACGGTCTCATCATAACCCCATCCATACTCAGCTTAAACAAAGTAGTCTTGGGCATCACATTAAGAGAAGAACCTGTATCAATCAGAACTCGAGACAACACAGCATCCAGACACTTGACTGAGATATGCAACGCTTTGTTATGTGCCCTACCCTCAGGTGGAAGTTCATCGTCGGAAAAACCCAAACAATTACCAGCAGCAATGTTGGTCACAACCCCTTCAAACTGAGGCACGGTAATGTCTTGAGTTACATGAGCGGAAGCCAGAACTTTCATCAGAGCATCACGATGAGCTTCAGAATGCACCAAGAGAGACAAGATGGAGATCTTGGCTTGGGTCTGATCAAGTTGGTCAATCACTTTGTAATCACTCTTCTTAATGATCTTCAAGAGTTGCTCGGCATCTTGTGCGTTACGTGTCACAGGAGGATCAACAGCAACTTGCTTTCCTTTTGCTTGTGTACTAGCCTCTTTATTGGTCTCTTTAGGAGGCGGAGGAGGGGCAGCAAAGATCCGCCCACTGCGGGTAATGCCACTAGTGCCAGTAATATTAGTGATGCTAGAAGTACCCACTGGAGGACAGTCAAACTTCTTCCCTCGAATATACACGGCATTATAACTCCAAGGAACAGCCTTAGAATCATTCACAGGAGAGGGAACAAGAGACGGGTTTGAAGGAGTCGAAGGAGCACTTGGAACCTGAATAACCAACGGAGTCCTCGGAGCTTGAACAACCAAAGGAGTACTCAGAGCATGAATGACCAAAGAAGTGTCCTGGGTCTTTGATATCTCAGCAGGGTAGTAAGGGATCTCTAAAGTAGCCACATCTTCGACAGGAACGACCCTTTCCACTCTAAGAACACCTTCATCCATTAGTTTCTGGATTTCTTCTCTCAACCTAGTGCATTCCTCAGGGTTAGAAGAACATTGCAAACAGTAGTCATGTAGTTCACACAAAACCTTTTGTTGCATAAGATACTCTCTGACAACTGCTAGCGGCATCCTAACCTCATTAACATCATTTACCAGGATCTGATCATCACATAACTCAATAGCATTGGTCGTACTAGCATGAGGAGGCATGGGATTATTCTGCACATTAGGACCAGTAGGAGCGAACGAGATAAGCTTGTCGTCAAGGAGATCCTGAACCTTCAACTTGAATGCTCTACACTTTTCAATAGTATGGCCCGGGGCCCCTGAATGAAATTCACATCGAGCATTAATATCATAACCAGGAGGGAGAAGACTGGGTGGAGGTCCAAGTTCACGGAGTTGTACCAATTGACCAGCAAGCAACTGAGGGAGGAGTTGGGCATATGACATCGGAACTGGATCGATACGCCTATCTTGGAATCTTGTTCTTTGTGGGCCCCTTTGACCTTGAGGCCTAGGGTTCTGTTGACGATTCGGAGGAGCAGCGGCTTGTTGTTGTGGTACGAAAGGCTGTTGGGGTGCCATCCATGGTTGTGGAAGAGCAGCAGCATATGCCTGAGGGACATATGGACCAGGAACAGCATAAGGCATCGGATAATAAGGAGGTGGAACGGCAGAATATGCAGGAGCTCGGCTTTGGTCAACAGAGGCAGTGCTAGTCTCACCTTCCTTCTTCTTCACAAACCCAGAATACTGCTTCTTACCATTACCACTTGAGGTGCTAGGACTAGTGACACCTTGGATGGTACCAGCTTTGACACAGTTCTCAACCCTCTCACCAATGATGACCACATCCGAAAAGGAAGGAGAAGTATTACTAACCATGTGCTGAAGATACGACCCCTTCAGAGTTCCCATAAACAGATCAATCAACTCACGGTCCAAGAGAGGAGGTTGGACACGGGAAGCAAGTTCACGCCACCTCTGGGCGTATTCCTTAAAAGACTCCTCAGATTTCTGTGACATATTTTGCAGCTGTGCGCGGCTAGGAGCCATAGCAGTATTGTAGTGGTATTGTTTCAAGAAGGCATCAACAAGTTCTCCCCAAGTACTAACATTAGACCTCTCGAGCTTCATATACCACTCTAATGGGGCTCCAGTGAGACTATCCTGGAAGAAATGCATAAGCAGAGGTTCGTTCTCAGCGTGAGCGGCCATCTTACGGCAGTATGAACGAATGTGAGTCTCTGGGCAGGTAACTCCCTTGTACTTATCAAAATCTGGCACCTTGAACTTCGGGGGAATAACAATCCCAGGTACCAAGCACATAGCAGCAGTGTCGAAACTCGAAGTTTTAGCAACCTCAACGGCCTTAAGGCGTTCTTCGAGAGCTTGGTACATCCTAGCAGTCTCAGTCAGCTCAGCAGTAAGATCATGTTCAAGATCAATAACCTCATGGTGGTCATCCACTACTTTAAGTGTCTCATTGATAGGAGTCTCCTTAGTCTTCACCCCTCCATCAACAGAAGTGGTGGGAACATCCTTGACCAAACTAGCGACACTCTTTCTGAGTTCATCCTGTCCTTGAACAACGGCATGGAGAGTCTCCATAAGTTGGGTCATTCTTTCCCCCATAACATCCATATCCCTACGGAGGGCAGCTTGATTCTGTTCAAATTGTTCCATGATTCTCTCGTTACTCCTGGTGCGGTAAGGATGTAAGAAAGTCAGCTTCGTCGTCGGAAAAGAAATCTGTGTTGGAAGGGACCCCAATTAGAATCTGATAAAAACCTGTAAATGCAGTATGCTATGAGTGCATGGGTGCATGTGTGCATGTTTTATTATTTTCAAGACTTTTTAGCTTTGTCTCAAACCAACAACACAAGATAACGGAGAAGATAGTGAAGCAAAACCAAGATAAGCACAACCGAGATAAGCAAACAGGATAAGGAAGCATAATCGATTAATTCCACAACCAAGTTTTTGAAGTACAAAATATTCTGCTCCCATGAGCCAACAAATACAGAAATAAAATCAGGAATCCCATCCAACAAATCTGGTGGTGATTCTACAACAAAATCAACATTCAAGCAGGATCTCCCATGTCCAAATGACGAAGAGGGCTATCTCCAATGTTCTTATCACTCCAAGTCTTCATTTCTTCAAAGAGCTCCTTGGTCTTAGCACGGGTGGGCCTCTTAATGATCTCTTGAATCAGCAGGTCTTTTCTGAAATGCATTGTTTCCATGTGGCGATTCTTCACCTCCCAATACCTAGCTTCCTCTTGAACTTGGGTATTGTCTTGGTCTTTTTCTCTTATCTGGCCTTTCAGCTTTCTGATCTCTTCATAACACTTCTCTATGGTATTCTGGCGATCCAACAAGAGTTTGTCTGCTTTCTTGCGACGAGATTTCTCTGAATTGGCATTTTCAGTCTGAATCTGGAGTTTTTTAGTCAATTCTGCCAACTGAGCCTCGTAATGTTCCTTTATCTTCTTCTCTTGGGTTTCAGTAGTTTTAGGATTCATAGTCATTCTTGGCCTCTTCTGAGAAGTACTTCCTCTAGCATACAATTCTTCAAGCTCTATTTCTCTCATTTTCAACTTATGAAGAGCAGAAAGCTTCTCTTGCCTGTCAGTATTCATCTTAACTTGCATTGTTTCCATTTGTTCAGTCAATTTTCGATTCTCTTCCACAGTTTGGTTGTAACGGGGCATGGAAACAATGTTGGGTTGTTTACCAGCAGGAGGGTACAAAGGGTCCTTAGGAGGGAAAGGCATCCCTTGAACAGCAACCACAGATTCGATCCACTTAGTATAATCCTCATAAGTAGCACAGTCTCGCTGACCAAAATGTTTCTTATCTCTCCAACAAATACTCTTCCAGGCTTGTACAGCTTCTGCCATCTGCCCATTGTCGGTGGCCACATGATAGAAAATGTTCTCAGCTATCTCTGTTTGCTCAGGTGGACTGATAAAAGCATATCCAAATGTTCTTCTGGCTAAGACGGGGTTATAGTTGATTCCGCCCCTAAGACCCATGAGAGGTACGTTTTTGAACTTTCCGCAACTCATAATAACTTCCCTGTCATCTAAAGCGCTATTATACCAGACAATATCTTTAGCCCTCATCCCCATAATCCTTTCAGCCCATTTAGATGTGTGCCTATTATCAACGAAAGCGCCACGCTCAGGCAGATGTGACCTGAACCATCGGTATAACAACGGAGCACAGAATCTAACCAGACCTCCCTTACCTCCTTTCTGAATACCCTTGTGATGAATGGAGTGATAAACATCCCCCAAAAGTGTGGGAACCGGATTCTGCAAGATGAATATATGAATTGCATTCATGTCAACAAAATTAGGAATGTCTGAGAACAACACGATGCCATATATACTTAGAGCCAAGATAGCCCTAAATGTGTCCCATTCTTTTGCTTCAGCAGCCTCACAACCCCTTTTGACCAGAAACTCCATGCAAAAACCAAAACCTCCTCCTTTCTTGGTGAGATTTGCTTCCACGACCGACTTGCTCAAATAAAGAGCCTTAGCAATTTCAATGGAATCGGGAGCCTTCATGGTGCTATAGTATGGCACTTCCTTCTTTATAGGGATGCCAAGAAATAGGGAATACTCTTCCAATGTAGGAACCAAGAGGTAGTCGGTGAATGTGAAGCAGCGAAGGGAAGGATTATAGAACTGAAGCAAAGTATGAACTCCTTCTTGCTCGTACTTGATGAACGGCATCTTGAGAAGACTCAGAATGTACCCATATTCCTTTCTGAAGTTGGTTGTCTCATCTGGCGTAATCTTCTTTGCTAAACACCCAATGGAATCCAGATTCGGGTTCAGGAAAGAATAAGAGGGGTTGCGTCTAACAGTCTTCATTGGTGTGGCCATGTGTTGGTCGGAGACAAAGCCAAAAGTTCCTGAAAATAAATGAACATGCATGTTAAATGATATGGCGGAATGCATTTCATTGGGAGAATCCTAAAGTCTTTTCACTATTTCTTTTCTTTTTCCTTTCTTTTTTCCCCTTTTTTTTTTTGCCAAAAGAGTATATACATCCCTTTTTTTTGGAAATAGACTTTAGGATTCTCCACGAATGAAGTGAGGTGGATGCAATAGCATGATGTGCCATGTGTCATGTGTGTGATACAGTGAGAGACTGAATGTCCCTCGCAACTCTGAATAACTGGGTAATACTTGTCGCGGGCGAAAAATCGTTTTGTTCCTCTTTTTTGTGGGATGAGACACCTGATGCCTTCTTTGGGCTCGAGTGCTCAAAAAAATGATTTTTCTTTTGTATCGACCAAACTTTTTATTATTTCCAAAGGAGGAAAAGGAAAAAAGCTGCAATAACCTAAAAGTGGGGGAGAGATCTTTGGGTAAGAGGGTTGGTTATACGAGGGGAAGGTATTAGCACCCAACGTATCTATAGTACTCTATAGGTTTCTTTGCTTTGTTTTTCATTCCATGTTACGGTGGAGGTTCTGTTGTGAAATAGGTGGGACCTAAGGTGTTTGTTTGATTATGCTCGCAAAGATCATCGCGATCCTCTGCATACATATCCCTTAGCGGGAATCAGAGCATCTGTAGCTCGGGGTCTACGGGTGCTAAGGTTTGAATGTTTTTTTTGTTTTGTTTTGCTCGCCAAGGATCGACCTTGTGCCTACGTATTCTCAAAGGGATGTTGAGAAAGTCAGAGCAATCGTAGTTCCCACTTATGCTAGTGGAAGCAAAGGAAAATAGACAAATGTCGTCTAGATGCTAGATGTATCTAATCTATATCATCACATACATCTGTTTGTTTTTTGTTTGAAAATCTTTTCATTATAAGCCCGGGGCCATGCCACTTAGGGTGCTTAGAATGATAAAGATGTTTTTGTTTAACCAGCCTTGTGGCAAAAGTTTCAATGAAGTCAGCCTTGTGACAAAAACTTTGATTAATCAGCCAGCCTTGTGGCAAAAGTTTCAATGAAGTCAGCCTTGTGACAAAAACTTTGATTAATCATCCAGTACGGTGGTAAAACAGTTTGATTGATTAGCCAGCCTCGTGGCAAAAAAGTTTGATTGATTGATTGATTGTTTGTGATGATATAGAAGAGATACTCCTAGCATAGAGATGAAAAATGTCTAATCTCCTAGGGTATTTGATTTGGATATTGGGGATGCTTATAAGAAGCCCGTGGGTCCTTGTACGAAGCCCAAGAGGAGGCTATCCGAGGGTCCTTGCATTGTAAGCCCAAGAGGAGGCTATGGGAGGGACAATCCAGGGTCCTTGCATTGTAAGCCCAAGAGGAGGCTATGGGAGGGTCACTCGTTTGTACAAAGCCCAAGGGGAGGCATGGTATAGTTGGTTTGAGCTCTTAGAGCGATTTCACCGGGAAACCATACTCTATGTCCTAACCTAAACTAGGGAGATTCTTTGCACGAAGCCCAATAGGAGGCTATGGGGAACCTAGTGTTGTACTAAGTTGAACAAGCATATATAACACAATCACAAGTATGAACAAGTACGAACAAACATGAACAAGTACATGAACAAATATGAACAGTTATATGTATAATAAAGTGTGTGTATATAATGGAGTTTATGAAGGAAATATACCTGTAAGCATGATCCATTTGTATACACGGGGCTCGGGACTTATACTCGGGGAGAAGTCCACTTGAATTTATTCAAAGCTATGTAAACAGGTATTTACAAAAGGGCTTGGGACTTATACCTACATGGAGGCCCATGGTATATTTTTGGGAAGATTTAAAGAAACCTTCATTTTTGGTTTGTTATTCAAAGTTAAAAACAGATTGAGATATGTACAAAAGGCGTACAATGAAATACCTAATTTCATGTACTTGAATGGGTATGTACAAAAGGGCTTGGGACTTATACCTACGTGGAGGCCCGTGGTATATTTGAAAAGTTTTGTTTCTTCGAAGTTTGGTTGTTTTGAAAATGATTTGAAAATCGTTTGAAAAGATTTTTATTTTGAAGAAGTTTTATTGTTTAAAGAAGAAAAAACTGTATAAAAGGAAAAAAGGAGTGGGTCTTATACTCTCTAATATTCGAGAGGCCCCACTTCGTTTTGAAAATCAATTGATCAAAAAAGATTTAATCAAAAAAGAAGTGATTTATCATTTTGAAAAAGAATCGCGATCGCTCGTCTTAAAACGATTTGAATTTGACAAAAGTCAACTTAAACAAGATTTAATGCTTAATTAAGACCTAAATGATTAGGGTTTGATCACAAAAAATATTTACAAGTGATTAGGTTAAAAATTAAATGAAAAAACAATATCTAAAGTATTTAAAAATACTTAAAATGTATCATTTTAAACCTAATTAAAAACATATTAAATAAATCTTTTTTTGTGATTTTTTTTGATATTCATGAAATATATGTGTTAAATAAAGAGTGTACAAAAAATGAATGAAAAATGAATTAATTTGATGTGTTAATTAATTAATTGAAGTTGTAAAAGAAAATGAAAGAAAATAGTGTTAAAAAAAGAGGGTTTGGTCTCACAAGGGTTTGAACCCACGACCTGGAGGTTACCAACCAAAACACTTGCCAACTGAGCTGCGCGCGCAGCTTGTAAGTAACACGCTTCCATTTAATTATATTTTAAAACGAACCATTTGAATTTCTGAACAAGAAATGGCGCCAAGAACACATCCCTAACTTGATTTTGAATTTTCTGAAAACTAAGTTGTTTTGATCAATCAAAGGGTCTATCTCACTCGGTTTTTCATGAGGAACATGATGGTGCCCTCATAATTCATTTATTTTCACTCTAAGGGGGTCAATTTTGTGATGAACACGAAGAACCCTAAAACTGAAATTCAATGTGAAATCGTGTATGATCATGATATGATGCAATTGATTGAGGGTTATTATTCAGTGATGGTGCAGAAACAAGATGGTAACTCAGTTTTGCGTTTATGATGCATGTATGATAGAGTTTGAAGTTCAAGAACACTTACCTCAAAAACGGCCAAACTGGAAATTGAAATCGTGCCTGGAGGTGTTACAGATGCTTTGTGATGATCTGGATTGCTTCAATGATGATTATGGAAGGTGTCTGGATGCTTGGAACCAACTGAATTCATCTGAGCATGGCCATGGTACCCGATCTGCAGATGCTTTAAGAGTGAATCGAATTTGAAGATGGAGGTGTTTCAGATTGCTGGTGAGTGTTTGGATCATTCATATGAAGTATATGGATGGTGTTAGAAGTGTTGGTTTGGACAGATATAGCTTGGTATGGATTTTGGCATGATAAGGTTCAATATATGCAATTATGGAAGTGAGGTAGTGATTCTGAGATTTGAGGTGTTTTTGGGTGCATGAATGATTCAAACACATCCCATATGATGTTTATGGTTTGTTAGAATCATCACTTTGGCCATAGCTTCAAGGATTTGGAGGTTGGGATTTCTACCTCACTTTGAAACATGAAACTTGCAATTCAAGAAAGAAAGAGAAAACCTATGCTTTGTGAGGTTTTGGTGTGATTTTGAATGAGGTAATGACCTCTATTTATAGGCCAAAGAGTCTGAACTCAGAGCTTTGCAACTTGCTTCAAGAAATGATGATTTGGCTTAAGGGATAGAAAGGAATCTTTCACATTTAATGCAATGGTTAAAAGTAACTAAACCATGGTTATTTTGGCCAAGCTTCTTATCTCTTTCCTATCTGATCTTAAATCAGAAAAATATCATTCAATCATTGCTTTGGTGTGTCATTACTTGCATTATTTGGCAAATTGGTTCATAACTTTGCAAAAATGGCTTGAAATTTCAAGTGAAATGGTCACTAATGTCAAAATTCAAAACCATAGCTACACTCCATATTTTTTCATGCTCTTGGACATTTTGGAAAGCTCATATTACATACTTCAAAACCCTAGTTGAAAGTTTCTTCAAGATCCTTAAGGAAGTGGGTGAAAAAGATCCATGAACTTTGAAGAAAATGAAGTTTTAAGTGAAGTTTTCAAAAGATACCAACTTTGAAGCTCCATATCTCTTAAATGGTTGATCTTATGAAAAAAAATTATATGTGACAAAGTTGTTCATTGGATCAAAATCTACAACTTTCATGTTGGGAGTTTTTTTCAGTTTGTAGGTGAAATTTTGAGAAATTCCCTTCCAAAGTTTGGAAAAAACCATGAAAAACACTTAGAAAAATTTTCTAAGTATGAAAGTCAAACTTTTGACTTTTTGATTCTTGATTGATTTTCTTGATTTTTCTTGATCAAATGACTTCATATATCATATATTGATGATTTAAAACTTCAAAAGTCATGGTTGACCCAAAATTCCCCAAAAGTCAATGGTGTTCTTGTACAGTTGACTTTTTCAGACGAATCGCGTTTCTGGAGATTTCAAATGAGACAGGCTATCCCCACCAAATGAATGGTATGAATGGATCATATTGAGGCATTAGAGGATATTGAGCCATGGTTTGAGTTGTGGCACCATGTCCTGATTAAAAAGTCAGTTGTTCAGTTCATTAGGTCAAAAACCCTAATTGTCGACCTGATGAAATTGATGACTGTAGGTCTTGAATTGAGATGTAATTTCCACTGGATATTGTCATAGGGATTATTTGAGGATGATTGAAACCTTTGATTGACTTCCTGGGGATTTTTAGGGTTTCCCAAATGTGATCCCTGATTTCAGTCCCTGATAGTTCAAAAACCCTGATTTGAGGATTTGTCTGATCAATCTTTGTATAGGAGATGTTCTGAGCCAATGGATTAGGTCAAAATGATGCACTTGGGGTCTTGAGGTCTTGTCCCAAGTCATTATGTCAAATTCTGAGCAAAAGTCAGGAGTATACTATCTTCAGTCAAAACCCTAATTTGGTTGGTTCAGAGCCTTTGAGCTTGTTGAAATGAATCTGAGGACCAAATGTTGATTGTTGATGAAGATGATTCCTTTGAGATAAAGGGAGAACAAAACCCTAATTGATTTGTTACTTGTACTGATGAGTGATTTCTTGATTAAACCCTGCTGAACACAAGTAACAAACACAAGCTATGCAATTTGTTAGAGATGCAAATGATGCATATGCAATGATATGAGGTGGTATCTTAGGTCAAAAATTGGGGTATGACAGATGCCCCTATTTAAGTTTCTTCGACCTGAGACATGAAGATTTAAAATCTTCGTTTTGATAGGGTGGAAGAGACTTAAATATCAGAAGACGCGAATTTTGGACCTAAGATACCAAAATTGCGAATGATGCAAAGATATTTTTACCGAGGGGATATCAAGAACTGACTCCGCTGGGGAAAAGAGATCGGGAAGGATGTCTCAATCCGTTTTAGGAAGAGAATCTGTTTTTCTTTTCGGGAAAGCAAGTGTATGCTTCACCGGGGAATGATAGCTTTGTTAGAAAAGCTTACCTATCGACATTATCGACTATCAGCATGGGGATAGACTTGTTTAATAATGCGAAGGTGAAAGGTATGAAACTGCATTACCGACTATCAGCATGGTGATATACTTGACAAGGTAAAAAGAGTTTCAAAGGTTTGGTTAATATTACCGACTATCAGCCTTGTGATAGACATGTTAAATAATATAACCAGAACAAAAGGTTACCGACTACCAGCCTCGTGATAGCGGTTTTGAAGACATGATCGATTATCAGCCAAGTGATAAAATGATCCTGGAGACTTTGTTAGGGAAATTACTGGTTATTCAGCCTTGTGAACAGTAATAAGGCCCTGATTGTCAAATGGTCTTCATGATTGATTTCCTTGAGAGGAAAAAACTTTTGAAAGAGACATAAGCTGCTCAGATGACGAGGCTTATTGCTTATTGTCTATTTTTCACGTCTCTGTTTGAGGAATCGGAATTTGAATATTTGGTAAAGACAAGGTTCTAACCAAGAATTAATTGGAAAGAAATAGTCAAACAAGACTTTGTACCCATGAGGAATGAACTCGAATGGGGATTTTCTCCTTTATTTTGAGAGGAGAAACTAAAGCAACCTTCTTCCACGAGGAATGATCTCAGTGGGGAACTGGAGAAAGAAGATTTTATTTCTGCTTATGGGTGACAACCTACTTGGAGAGATGACACGCCCATATCTGTTTCTTTTTTTTTTCTTTCTCTTTTCTTTTTTTCTGGGATAGATACATCCTGAACAAGTGATTATTAAAAAATGCAAGAATGCATAAATGATGCAAATATGCATGAATGATGAATGTCAAGAATGTAGCATGCATACTGACAATACTGACAGACAGAGGAGTATATACTGGAGAAGGACCGACGTCACAATACTACCAGATACTTGGCAAATGTTCTTCAACACGGTGTAGATAACACAGGTGATGAATGGTGTTGCGTGCTTTAAACTTCTGTGGGGAAGATGAGCATCTTTTCTTATTGAGATGGAAGAACCTTTTCACTGGAGATAGAAAATCTTCGTTACTGGGGATAAAAGACCTTCTTCATTGGGGATAGAAGAGCTTCTTCACTGGGGATGGAAGAGCTTCTTTACCTCGAGGGATAATTGCTTCAAGAATTCTTTCCTGGGACAAGAATACCGTTGTCTCAACAATTTTTCAGGGAGAATCCTTTTGTTCATCCTATGGAGACGACTGCTGATGTTCCTTCCGTTGTTCACAACTCAAAGGAAAATTTCGCTTTTATTTTGAAAAAGAAAAGTAAATTCATTTAAAACTTTTTTTTTTGTTTCAAAAGTGAATAACACAATTAAAGCGTCATTTTGAAAGCTAAAAGAAATTAGAGATTGCAAACAAAGGGCACAAGGCTCAAATTTATTTAAGAGGATGGTAATCAGCTAAAGGCGTGATTCCATGGAGTATTTACAAAAGTTGGAAATGGTAATTATGCGGAAAAGGCTACATTGAAAGCAATAACCACTATTCCCTTAACAACTTTGAGTTACAACTGTACTTGTCGCTTCAGATTTGGCGATAATTTGTTTGAAGATCCTTTGATGAGAAAGACTCCTCAAGTGACGAAGTACGGACTGATGCAGTTACTTTGTCATTAATCCCTAATTTTTGCCTAGATTGCCCTTTCAGGTTTTCAATCTACCAGGATGAATTTTTTTCTGTTTATTGTCTCTAATTTTTGCCTGGACCGCCCTTTCGGGTTTTCAGTCCACCGAGACGCTCATTTTTGCCTAAGTCGCCCTTTGCGGGTTTTCGACTTACCGAGCTGTTCTTTTCTTTTTTAGACAAAGTATTTCTTGACTGCATCAG
Source organism: Vicia villosa (assembly GCF_029867415.1). NCBI lineage: Eukaryota > Viridiplantae > Streptophyta > Magnoliopsida > Fabales > Fabaceae > Vicia > Vicia villosa. Next base: position 75,369,851 of record NC_081182.1, read on the forward strand.
CATTCACAGGGTGTGGGAGTTCATCACCATCCATGGTTGCAAGAGTCATGGCGCCGCCAGAAAATGTTCTTTTGACAACATACGGGCCTTCGTAATTAGGAGACCATTTGCCCCTAGAATCTGGTTGAAAAGACAAGATCTTTTTAAGCACGAGGTCGCCTTCTTGAAATTCACGAGGTCGAACCTTTTGGTTGAAAGCTTGTTTCATCCTTGCTTGGTATAACTGTCCATGGCATAGAGCAGTCATACGTTTTTCTTCGATTAAGTTCAACTGATCGTATCTGCTTTGACACCATTCAGCCTCTGATAACTTAGTCTCCATGAGGACTCTCATTGATGGGATTTCAACTTCTACGGGGAGCACAGCTTCCATGTCGTATACTAGAGAGAAAGGGGTTGCCCCTGTTGAAGTACGCACTGAAGTACGGTACCCATGTAAAGCAAATGGCAGCATTTCATGCCAGTCTTTGTAAGTGACGACCATTTTCTGGACGATCTTCTTAATGTTCTTGTTAGCAGCTTCAACGGCGCCGTTCATTTTTGGTCTGTAAGGAGAAGAGTTATGATGCTCAATCTTGAATTCCTCACATAATTCTTTCATCATTTTGTTGTTCAAGTTTGAACCATTGTCAGTAATGATCTTGCTGGGAATACCATATCGGCAAATGATGTTATTCTTGATAAACCTCACAACCACTTGTCTTGTAACATTGGCATAAGATGCTGCTTCGACCCATTTGGTGAAGTAATCAATTGCTACTAAGATGAAACGATGACCATTTGAAGCTTTCGGTTCGATCATTCCAATCATATCGATACCCCACATGGAGAAAGGCCATGGAGATGAGAGAACGTTGAGTAGAGTCGGTGGCACATGGATCTTATCTGCGTAGATCTGGCACTTGTGACATCTCTTTACGTGTTTATAACAATCAGATTCCATTGTCAACCAATAGTATCCTGCTCTTAAGATCTTTTTGGACATTGCATGCCCATTTGAATGAGTTCCAAAGGACCCTTCATGTACTTCATGCATTAACATGTCTGCTTCGTGTCTGTCCACGCATCTGAGCAAAACCATGTCGAAGTTTCTTTTGTATAGCACATCTTCGTTCAAGAAGAAACTGCCAGAAAGTCTTCTTAGAGTTTTCTTATCTTTGTTTGATGCCCCAAGCGGGTACTCTTGAGTTTGAAGGAAGCGTTTGATGTCGTGAAACCACGGTTTATCATCGATGACTGCTTCAGTTGCAAACACATAAGCGGGCCTTTCAAGGCGCGTGATTCTGACTTTAGGCACATCATTCCAGTGACTAACTTTGAACATGGAAGATAGAGTAGCCAAAGCGTCTGCCATTCGATTCTGATCTCGAGGTATATGATGCAATTCAACCTTGTTGAAGAAAGTCAACAGACGTCTTGCATAATCTCTGTAGGGAATCAAGCCAGGGTGGTAAGTTTCCCACTTGTCTTTAATTTGGTTGATCACGAGGGCTGAATCTCCATATATGTCGAGGATCTTGATCCTTAAGTCAATGGCTTCTTCGAGACCCATGATACAAGCTTCATATTCTGCGATGTTGTTGGTACAATCAAATAGTAATCTGGCAGAGAACGGGATATGAGTACCCTTGGGAGTGATGATTATTGCCCCAATTCCATTGCCAAAAGCGTTTACTGCTTCATCAAAAATTAGGCCCCATCTTGATCCAGGCTCAGGACCTTCTTCAGGTAACGGTTCGTCACAATCTTTCATCTTCAAGTACAAGACATCTTCATCAGGAAAGTCAAACTTGAGAGATTGATATTCATTGATTGGTTGATGCGCCAAATGATCGGCGAGAATGCTTCCTTTGACCGCTTTTTGAGCACGGTATTCAATGTCATATTCGGATAACAGCATTTGCCATCGGGCAATCCTTCCTGTTAATGCAGGCTTTTCAAAGACATACTTGATCGGATCCATTTTGGAGATTAACCAAGTAGTATTGTTGATCATGTATTGGCGGAGACGTTTTGAAGCCCAAGCCAAAGCACATCATGTTTTTTCGAGCATGGAGTAACGAGACTCACAGTCTGTGAATTTCTTACTCAAGTAATAGATGGCATGCTCCTTCTTACCGGTTTCATCTTGTTGTCCAAGCATACAACCCATGGATTCTTCTAACACAGTAAGGTACATGATTAATGGTCTTCCTTCAACTGGAGGAATCAATATTGGTGGTTCTAACAGGTATTCCTTGATACTGTCAAACGCTTTCTGGCAATCTTCAGTCCATACAACCCCTTGATCTTTGCGGAGAAGCTTGAAAATTGGCCCACAAGTAGCAGTCATCTGAGAGATAATTCTGGAGATATAGTTCAATCGTCCAAGAAATCCTCTTACTTGCTTTTCAGTTTTTGGTGCAGGCATCTCTTGAATAGCTCTGACTTTGTCGGGATCTACTTCAATACCTCTTTGGCTGACAATGAAACCCAAGAGTTTTCCAGATCTAACCCCAAAAGTACATTTGTTAGGATTCAAGCGAAGCTGATATTTCCTTAGTCGTTGAAACAACTTCAAAAGGCATTCAATATGTTCTTCTTCTGTGCTGGACTTGGCTATCATGTCGTCCACATAAACTTCAATTTCTTTATGCATCATGTCATGAAAGAGAGTAGTCATTGCCCTTTGGTAAGTTGCGCCTGCATTCTTTAATCCAAACGGCATCACTTTGTAGCAAAAGGTACCCCATGGGGTGATGAAAGATGTCTTCTCCATGTCTTCAGGAGCCATCTTAATCTGATTATAACCGGAGAAACCGTCCATGAAGGAAAAGACGTTGAACTTAGCGGTGTTATCAACCAGCATGTCGATATGTGGTAAGGGAAAGTCATCTTTTGGACTGGCCTTATTCAGGTCACGGTAGTCAACACACATTCTGACTTTGCCATCTTTCTTCGGAACTGGCACTATGTTGGCCAACCATTGAGGATACTCAGAGGTGACAAGAAAACCTGCATCGAGTTGTTTTTGAACTTCCACTTTGATCTTGTTAGCCATATCAGGGTGAGTCCTTCGCAATTTCTGCTTAACCGGCGGACATTCTGGCTTCAATGGCAAGTAATGCTGAACAATATTGGTATCCAACCCAGGCATGTCTTGGTAGGACCAGGCAAACACGTCAACATATTCTTTGAGAAGGTCTGTCAACTTACTCTTGACATCAGCATCAAGCAGCGATCCAATGGTCACTTCTTTTTTGTCTTCTTCAGAACCCAAGTTGATCTTTTCTAAAGGCTCTTTGTGAGGCAGAATGGCTATTTCCTCGTGCTTAAGTAATCGAGAGATCTCGTCCGGGATCTCCTCTTCTCCCTCTTCTTCGGCTTCGAACACAGGAAACTCAAAGTTGGGAGAGGGCATAGGGTTATTGCATTCAATGGGTTTATCAATAGTAAATCTGCACATGTGATTTATATTTATTTCAGAAAATTTATGAATGCAGGAGTGTATGCAGATTTTTTTGGAAAAGCTTTTTTTTTTATTTTGGGTTTTTTAGGATTACCATTTCCAGAAAAAAAGCAAAAAAAATAAAACATATAATGTAGGGAATTCAAAATGACGCTTTATTTATGATTCATTTTTGAAACAAAGCCCTAAACACAAACTCATTTGTCTTGGGCAGGACAAAGAGGGAAACTTTTAAAACAAAGCCCTATACACAAAGTTATTTGGGCGGAACATTTAAAAGCAAAGCCCTATAAAACATCTCACTGCTTTGGGCAAGGCAGGAGGTCAAAATAACAGCGAGGTGATTACTTTGAGCGGCGAACAACATTCGGAACGTCGACAGCTTTCCAGTAGCAACGAACTCCTCTGTGTATTATGTATTCAGGAAAATTCTCCCCAGAATTATCTTCAGCATTGACATTGACCGCTGGTCGAGCAGGATTTGAAGGTCCTGGTTTGTCACCCTTGTTCTTTGTAGAGTTGAAACGGTCTTCTTCTACTTCTTGAAGAGCATAAGATGAGTCACAATCTTCAGAATTTTCAGGGTGTATTTCCCAGTCTTCAGGATGAAGAGACTCATTGTCAGCGACACTTTCTGAATCAGTTGCGGGACCATCTTCCCCTTCATCTTCAAAAATGGCATTTATGTGATAATAACCATCTTCAGGATTATAAACCTTGGCAGATGCATTGAATCCGAAATCTCCAGTAATTTCAGGTTGCTGAGAAAATTGACAAGGCTGATAAGCCTCTCCTGGTTGACTATTATATTCAAAGGAATCTCCCCATCCAGTTGGTTGGATATCCTCAATCGCAATCTTGTAACTTTCAGGTGCAGTATATTTCACCATATAATCAAATTTTCCACTTGGTTGTCCCAAGGTGTCCTAGATTTCTGCAGGAACAGGCTCAGTTTCTTTGCCTTTGGGTTTCTCTGACGGAGGATATGGTTCTTCCTGAGATATGTATCCCGAGTCATTGAGATAACATTTCCATTCTTCTTCAGGATCAGGTAGACCTTCTTCGATGCATTCTTCGATAAGGACATTAACCTCTTGAGGAATTGGGTTAAGGAATCCTCCACTAATGAATGTTTCTTTGATCGGACGAAGGGTTTCATCCTTCTTGGTGCAGTTTGAGAATGTTGGTGAACATCCGAGACCTGCTCTGGTTTCATTCTTGGTAGGGATCACAACTTGCCCCCAGCCAGTGGTAGTTCCATCTTTCACTACTTTTACCGCCTCTTTGTAGGAAGAGATCGATGCTTTCTTCTTGGAAGATTCGTCTTCTAAAGAGAGACCTTGGAACTGCGTTCCTTCCACATCATCAGCACTCATGAAAGAGAAATTGGATAAATGGCTCACCATCAAGGCTTGCTCTCCACTTATTGTTACCAATTTTCCATTTGTTACAAACTTTAACTTTTGATGGAGCGTAGAAGTTACTGCCCCTGCTTCATGGATCCATGGTCGTCCTAACAGACAGCTATAAGCAGCTTTAATGTCCATGACCTGGAAGGTGATTTGAAATGTATGTGGGCCAATTGTCATGGGAAGATTGACTTCGCCGATAACAGATTTTCGCGATCCATCAAATGCTTTGACTACTACACCACTGAATTTCATAGGCATTCCTTGGTAAGACAAGCGAGCAAGAGTCGTCTTTGGCATCACATTCAAGGAAGATCCGGTATCTACCAACACATTGGACAAAGAGTCTGACTGACAGTTCATAGAAATGTGCAAAGCAAGATTGTGATTTTTACCCTCCTCGGGAAGTTCTTCATCACAGAAGCTTAAATTGTTACAAGCTGTTATGTTGGCTATTATCCCATCAAAATGATCAACAGTCACATCATGATCTACAAAAGCTTGATCCAAGACCTTCATCAGGGCTTCCCTGTGTGCTTCAGAATTCAACAGCAATGAAAGTATTGAGATCTTTGAAGGAGTCTGCATAAGCTGATCCACAATCTTATATTCACTTCTTTTGATGAGCTTCAAAATTTCATCAAAGTCAGGATTGACATTGGTTCCACTGGATTGACTAACATCAGTGTTTGTATTACCGACAGGAGTTTCCACAGGATTCCCCACTGGTGTACCAACAGGATTTTGCCCAGTTGCAGGAGTAACAGGCTGCTTTGGAGGTAGTGGAGTATACACACGTCCACTTCTTGTTACACGACTTACATCAGCAATGTTTACAACGGATGAGAGAGTAGGTAAAGGAACTTCTTGTCCATTCTTTATCATTGTGGTATTGTAATTGTATGGAACTGCCTTGTCAGAGTCATAAGGAACAGGTCCAGGTAGACAAATGATCAAAGGAGCAACAGGAGCCTTCGGCTTGTTGTAAGTAACTTCCATGCGCTCAGGCATGTTGAAATGAGGAACGATGACGTTAACTGTAGGCATTTCCGAGTTGATATCTGAGACTAAAAGCTCATGCGGATAACATCCTATCATGTTAACTTCATTTTCATCCCTATTTCTGTAGATCTCAATAGTACCATTATCTAGCAAAACTTGGAGATCTCTTCTCACAATCGAACACCCGTGAGGATCCACACAACATATTCTACAGGAACCGTATTGATGCTGGCGAAAATTCTGCCCCCGACAAAGAGTAGCGTGCATTTGTACCAAATCTGCTCTTGAGAAGTTGATATTATAGACTCGGTATTGGCCAGGACATCCATATACCATGTTTACAACATGCCCTCCATGATTGGGCAGCGGATTTGCTTGCACATTTGGATTCAAATTTCTGAAAGAGAGGAGATTTGACCTAACCAACCTCTGAACTTCGTATTTCAAAGCTATGCAATGCTCAAGATCATGGCCAGGTGCTCCTTGATGATAAGGGCATGAGACCTCAGCTTTGTACCACCATGGGAGTCTCTCAGGTACTGGTGGTGGTGCTTTAGTTTGAACAAGACCTCTTTCAATTAAAGCAGGGTACAATTCTGTGTAGGTCATTGGAATCGGATCAAACTGTGGAGCTCTTTGTACACGATTCTGATTATTGTTAAGCTGCTGAGCCTGTTGTCGAGGCTGTTGTTGCTGAAACTGAGGAGTAAATCCCGGATTAGGTGATGTATTAACAACTGGCGCAATAGCAGCAACCTGTCGTTGACGATTGACATTTCCTCTTGGCCTCCCTTGGGATACCATGTCAACACTTTGTTCCTTCTTCTTTGGGAAACCACTTCCGAACTTTTTGGTTCCGCTTGAAGATCCACCTTCTTTAGTTAGACGTCCAGTTCGGACTCCTTCTTCTAAACGCATACCCATGTTTACCATTTCGGTGAAATCACTTGGAGCACTAGTGATCAGTGGTTTTCACACGTATTTTTACCGCTATTTTTAGTTGTCTTTGAAGTATTTTATTTTATGTTTTAATTCATTATTCGTCATTTTATGCTTTGGTTGTGTGTTATAGTGTTTGTAGGCTCAGGTAAATGAAATGGGAGAAATCGAGGTGGAAAAGTGAAAAATTGAAGAAAAGTGAATAAACTGGCAAAACGCGTTCCCAGACGCGTGTGGAAGAAGAAAAATGCAATTTGCTGCCAAAACGCGTCCCCACACGCGTGTGGAAGTGAAAAGTGCCATCTGCTGCCCAGACGCGTCCCGGGACGCGTCCCGTCTGCCCCAAACGCGTTCCCACACGCATCCCAGAAGCCAGAAATACAAAGGAAAATGCCTGTCTGCCCAAACGCGTCCCGGGACGCGTCCCGTCTACCCCAAACGCATTCCCACACGCGTCCCGGAAGCCAGAAATACAAAGGAAAATGCCTGTCTGCCCAAACGCGTCCCCACACGCGTCCCGTCTGCCCAAACGCGTTACGGGACGCGTCCCGTCTGCCCAAACGCGTCCCCACACGCGTTTGCACGTGATTTTTGGGCCTGTTTTGCTGAAAAGCCCAGAATGACAGTAATAAAAGAAGGAGATTGCGTTTGGACAGGGGTTCGACGAATTTGGGAGCGAAAATACACTGTAGAAGGCTGGAGAACTCAGATTCTATGCAAGGATTGAAGATTTCTATGAGCTTTTGCCATTGAAGATTGGATTTCCTTCATTTATCTGTAATGTCTACAATTTACACTATGGTTTTTGTTATTTTCATGAGTAGCTAAACCCCCCATTGCTAGGGGGGTGACCCTGATTCTGATTGTGATGAATTTATTCAATTGATGCAATAACTATTTTACTTTTCATATTTGTTAATTTGTTCTTCATCCGTTAATAATGCTTTATCCGTCGGAAAAACGGATTCTGAATATGAATGAATAGTGTAGCTGGACGGCATATTATTTGTGGACACGATTAAGAACATATAATATTTATATCACCTAGGACTAGGGATATCATATTGTAACCGGAATTTCTTGTTATTGGAATGCTTGATCATAACCGTAATTGTCTATGGACATAGTAATTAGGTTGTGAGGTCAAAGATCTTTTCACTAAGGCCTTAGGATTAGATACTCTAAAGAACCGGTAATTAACTATGAAAAGCATGTTATTGTATTAAGACAGAAAATTCGTTGCATGAAGAATCATTCACCGTCCCTAGCAATCTACTCATCTCTGTTCATCGTTCTATTATTCTGTTTATTTACTTTATTTGCAAAACCAATCAAAACAACCTTTTGAACTTTTGTTTAATTGAAACACTGATAAAACTCTATATCGTCAAGCAGTCCTTGAGATTCGATACTTGGGATTTTCCCATTACTACTACATAGGCAAAAATAGTACACTTGCTATTTTCCTATCAAGTTTTTGGCGCCGTTGCCGGGGACTGCCGAAGATTATAGAGTTCTAGATTTATTTCAATTAAAATTTTGTTGCTCTGCGACTAAAATTTTATTTTCTGCACTTTTTATTTATTTTTCCTAATTCTAATATTTGTCTAATCTGTGTATGCGAGGTAAGGCCTCAGCTGAATTTCTTTTTGACGCAGAAATCGAAAGAACTTTGCACGCAAGGCGAAGACAAGCTCGGTTGGCTAAACTGGAACCTGAAGAGGAAATTGTGTCAGTTCATTCCGATTCAGAGTCTGAAAGTGAAGAAGAAACCATGGGTGAAAATCCTCCTCCTCCTGAGAGACTCCTTGGTGACTATGGTGCTGCAAACACACCGGGGGGAAGACAAACAATTGTCAACCAACCGGTAAATGCTGCAAATTTTCAACTACATCCAAGCACAATCAATCAGCTTGAAAGGAAACCTTTCACCGGAAAGGTAAATGAAGATGCAAACAAGCACCTGCAGAGATTTCTGACCATGAGCACAACTCTAAAAATTGAAGGGCATACAGAAGAAGCAAAGAAGCTGAGAATGTTCCCGTTCACATTAGCCGAAGAAGCAGAAGAGTGGTTTTATTCTCTTCCAGCAGGCAGTATCACATCATGGGAAGAAATGGAGAAGGCTTTCTTGAATGAGTATTTCCCCGCCTCGGTCTTTATAAGAAAGAGGTATGACATTTTGAACTTCAAGCAGAAGGAGGGTGAGCCCTTAGGAGATGCTTACAAAAGATTCAAAAGAATTCTAGTAGCATGTCCCACTCATAATATGGACAAGACTGAACAGATGCAAGTATTTGTCAATGGGCTCAGAATGAAAACAAAGCAGTTAATCGACACAGCAGCTGGAGGCTCAACAAATTTCACAACAGCCTCTGGTATCATCAAGATCATTGAAGCTATAGCTGCAAATGAGCATTTGGAGCTGTATGATAGGTGTGCCAGTAAACCAGAAGGAATCATTGACCTCAAGCTGGAAACCTCAAAAATCCGAGTTGAAGATGCGATATCGGCTGAAGTTGAAAAAAGATTGAAGGCTATGAATATAGGTACACAACGGGTGGCTCAAGTGCAACAAGCTCAACCTGTAATATGTGAAATTTGCAATGGTCCTCATCAAACTGTATGCTGTGTTGCGACTCCCAAGCAAATTGAAGAAATCAAATTCCTGAGGCAAAATAATCCTTATTCTAACACCTATAATCCTGGGTGGAAGAATCATCCCAACTTCGCTTGGAAAGATCAACAACAACAACAAGGCCCTCAGAAGGCGGAGTGGGAAGTAGCTATCGAGAGATTGGCTGGACAATGCTCTCAGTTTCAAGAAGAGACAAGAAACAACCATAGGAACACCACAGCTTCAATAAAAAATCTAGAGGTTCAGGTGGGTCAAATAGCACAGCATATCACTCTACAGGCACAAGGTAACTTTCCGAGTGCAACTGTGAAAAATCCGAAAGATCAAGAGAAGATTAATGCTGTTACAACAAGGAGCAAAAGGGTGGCTGAATCAGAAAAAGAGAAAGAGGAAATAGATGACCCTATGGTAATAGAGGTGGATCTAGAAATAAGAGAGAATCCGAAAGAGCCAGAAGTTGTGATACCACCGGTTAAACCAGTTGAAGAAAAAAAGAAAGATGCTGAACCGGCGATCAAACTACCTTTCCCTTCCAGAGTGACAAAGAAGAAGTCAAAAGAGAAAGACTTCGAGAAGTTCACTAAATTGTTCAAAAAGCTAGAGGTAAATCTACCATTCTTTGAAGCACTTGAGCACATGCCCTTGTATAGGAAATTTATGAAGGAGGTGATGGCAAAAAAGAGATCAGTGGAAGGAGAACAAAAGATTGCAACCGAGAAGTGTGGAATAATCTCGTCAGAAAGAAAGATCCCAATAAAAAGGAAAGATCCTGGAGCGGTGGCGATACCATGCACTATCAATAATATAACATTTAAAAAGGTACTCCTCGATTCTGGTTCTAGTGTGAGTTTAATGCCTTTGTCCATTTTCAAAAAGCTTGAATTGGAAAAGATTAGTGAGAGTAAGACACAGTTAAGGTTCGCTGATCACACCATTAAGAAGTCATATGGGGTAGCTGAAGATGTACTAGTGGAAGTTGATAAGTTTGTATTCCCTGTTGACTTCCACATCATGGACATTCCGGAAGACGAAGAAACTCCTATCCTTCTGGGGAGACCATTTTTGTCGACAGGCCGCTGCAACCTCGACATTGAAAAAGGAACACTATTGCTGAGATCTTTTGACGAAGAAGTAACATTGAAGATGTTAGGAGTTAAGAACCATAGGGCGGTTGTAAAAGATCAAACTTCTGGTGGTATGATAGAAACTGAGAAGAAAGACAAAGGGCCTGAGCAGCTCCAAGAAAAAGTTTCAAGCATAGCTTCTCGGGTGGTGATAACTCATGAAGCTATCAAAAGTCCGAAGAAGGCTAAGAAAGTCAAAAAGAATGTGGTGAGTGAATTGAAGAGAAAAGTTGTCCATGCCTTTCATCTTCATGAGTTTTTAGTTGCGGAAGTGAAAAGCAACCAGGTGTGGAATAGGAAATACCCTCCATAATAAAGGGTAATGGACCGTCGAGCCATGCGACGTTAAACGAAGCGCTTCGTGGGAGGCAACCCACGGTTTTAATAATTTCTCTGTTTGTTTGTTTTATTTTCAGGAAATAAAAGGGGAATTTCAAGTGGAAGCTATGGAGTGCATTACCCTCTGTGAGTCACCTCTCTCAGGCTTGTTCTAAAACATTGAGGTCAATGTTTCGTTCAAGTTTGGGGGAGGTTTTACTCTTTGCATTTTAATTTATATTGATGCTATAATATGTGTAAGACTTACAAAATCATTCTCCCAAGAGTTTTGATCTTAAAGAGCGATCGGGAATAGTATATAGAGATGAAGGGAGGATTGTTTGAGGACAGGAAGTTCAGACTAACGTGACAAGAAGAGGTTTGTTTAAACACCCTTGGTTCCCTAAATGAAATACGATTCCAACGTGTAGATTTGCACCATAGTACTTGTATCCTGAGAAGTACTCCTCGAGTAGTTTATTGATACAGTCTGGCATAATTTAGATTCACATGCATGATGATGAAAAAAAAAATATAATAAAGGATATAAGGTTGGCACCAAATGATGAAAAGGCGGTAAAAGGCAACCGGCTCGCTAAGTTGGGTAACCCTTACCCGGTTATTCAGCCCAAAGGAGGTTGATCCCCAACGTCGTCCAAAAGGACAATATACAACTGTAAAGTTTGAAAATTTCATCGGTAATAAGAAAGTAGCAAATGCTGCTCGTTTGGTGCCAGAAAAAGAAAATATAAAGTCTTGATCTGTCTCATGCATGTGATGATTATTATGAGAAATACAGTGCCGAAGTGTGATTGTCCGAATAAAAGAGGAGGAAAATCGGAAAGAGACTTAAGTGCAAAGCATAGTTGGAGAGGTATCTAAAAGGGGAACTTAAGGTTTAAAGTGGGAGCAGAAACTCGTCGCGTCATGTGAATGCCGGACCAACTGTTTCTTGATCAATAAAACTGGATATCTCACGTATGAATACCGAGGTGCCTTGAAGGTCATTAACTCTTGTAATTGTCGCTTGAGGTCAAGCAACGGTTTAAGTTTGGGGGAGTTTGATCAGTGGTTTTCACACGTATTTTTACCGCTATTTTTAGTTGTCTTTGAAGTATTTTATTTTATGTTTTAATTCATTATTCGTCATTTTATGCTTTGGTTGTGTGTTATAGTGTTTGTAGGCTCAGGTAAATGAAATGGGAGAAATCGAGGTGGAAAAGTGAAAAATTGAAGAAAAGTGAATAAACTGGCAAAACGCGTTCCCAGACGCGTGTGGAAGAAGAAAAATGCAATTTGCTGCCAAAACGCGTCCCCACACGCGTGTGGAAGTGAAAAGTGCCATCTGCTGCCCAGACGCGTCCCGGGACGCGTCCCGTCTGCCCCAAACGCGTTCCCACACGCATCCCAGAAGCCAGAAATACAAAGGAAAATGCCTGTCTGCCCAAACGCGTCCCGGGACGCGTCCCGTCTACCCCAAACGCATTCCCACACGCGTCCCGGAAGCCAGAAATACAAAGGAAAATGCCTGTCTGCCCAAACGCGTCCCCACACGCGTCCCGTCTGCCCAAACGCGTTACGGGACGCGTCCCGTCTGCCCAAACGCGTCCCCACACGCGTTTGCACGTGATTTTTGGGCCTGTTTTGCTGAAAAGCCCAGAATGACAGTAATAAAAGAAGGAGATTGCGTTTGGACAGGGGTTCGACGAATTTGGGAGCGAAAATACACTGTAGAAGGCTGGAGAACTCAGATTCTATGCAAGGATTGAAGATTTCTATGAGCTTTTGCCATTGAAGATTGGATTTCCTTCATTTATCTGTAATGTCTACAATTTACACTATGGTTTTTGTTATTTTCATGAGTAGCTAAACCCCCCATTGCTAGGGGGGTGACCCTGATTCTGATTGTGATGAATTTATTCAATTGATGCAATAACTATTTTACTTTTCATATTTGTTAATTTGTTCTTCATCCGTTAATAATGCTTTATCCGTCGGAAAAACGGATTCTGAATATGAATGAATAGTGTAGCTGGACGGCATATTATTTGTGGACACGATTAAGAACATATAATATTTATATCACCTAGGACTAGGGATATCATATTGTAACCGGAATTTCTTGTTATTGGAATGCTTGATCATAACCGTAATTGTCTATGGACATAGTAATTAGGTTGTGAGGTCAAAGATCTTTTCACTAAGGCCTTAGGATTAGATACTCTAAAGAACCGGTAATTAACTATGAAAAGCATGTTATTGTATTAAGACAGAAAATTCGTTGCATGAAGAATCATTCACCGTCCCTAGCAATCTACTCATCTCTGTTCATCGTTCTATTATTCTGTTTATTTACTTTATTTGCAAAACCAATCAAAACAACCTTTTGAACTTTTGTTTAATTGAAACACTGATAAAACTCTATATCGTCAAGCAGTCCTTGAGATTCGATACTTGGGATTTTCCCATTACTACTACATAGGCAAAAATAGTACACTTGCTATTTTCCTATCAAGTTTTTGGCGCCGTTGCCGGGGACTGCCGAAGATTATAGAGTTCTAGATTTATTTCAATTAAAATTTTGTTGCTCTGCGACTAAAATTTTATTTTCTGCACTTTTTATTTATTTTTCCTAATTCTAATATTTGTCTAATCTGTGTATGCGAGGTAAGGCCTCAGCTGAATTTCTTTTTGACGCAGAAATCGAAAGAACTTTGCACGCAAGGCGAAGACAAGCTCGGTTGGCTAAACTGGAACCTGAAGAGGAAATTGTGTCAGTTCATTCCGATTCAGAGTCTGAAAGTGAAGAAGAAACCATGGGTGAAAATCCTCCTCCTCCTGAGAGACTCCTTGGTGACTATGGTGCTGCAAACACACCGGGGGGAAGACAAACAATTGTCAACCAACCGGTAAATGCTGCAAATTTTCAACTACATCCAAGCACAATCAATCAGCTTGAAAGGAAACCTTTCACCGGAAAGGTAAATGAAGATGCAAACAAGCACCTGCAGAGATTTCTGACCATGAGCACAACTCTAAAAATTGAAGGGCATACAGAAGAAGCAAAGAAGCTGAGAATGTTCCCGTTCACATTAGCCGAAGAAGCAGAAGAGTGGTTTTATTCTCTTCCAGCAGGCAGTATCACATCATGGGAAGAAATGGAGAAGGCTTTCTTGAATGAGTATTTCCCCGCCTCGGTCTTTATAAGAAAGAGGTATGACATTTTGAACTTCAAGCAGAAGGAGGGTGAGCCCTTAGGAGATGCTTACAAAAGATTCAAAAGAATTCTAGTAGCATGTCCCACTCATAATATGGACAAGACTGAACAGATGCAAGTATTTGTCAATGGGCTCAGAATGAAAACAAAGCAGTTAATCGACACAGCAGCTGGAGGCTCAACAAATTTCACAACAGCCTCTGGTATCATCAAGATCATTGAAGCTATAGCTGCAAATGAGCATTTGGAGCTGTATGATAGGTGTGCCAGTAAACCAGAAGGAATCATTGACCTCAAGCTGGAAACCTCAAAAATCCGAGTTGAAGATGCGATATCGGCTGAAGTTGAAAAAAGATTGAAGGCTATGAATATAGGTACACAACGGGTGGCTCAAGTGCAACAAGCTCAACCTGTAATATGTGAAATTTGCAATGGTCCTCATCAAACTGTATGCTGTGTTGCGACTCCCAAGCAAATTGAAGAAATCAAATTCCTGAGGCAAAATAATCCTTATTCTAACACCTATAATCCTGGGTGGAAGAATCATCCCAACTTCGCTTGGAAAGATCAACAACAACAACAAGGCCCTCAGAAGGCGGAGTGGGAAGTAGCTATCGAGAGATTGGCTGGACAATGCTCTCAGTTTCAAGAAGAGACAAGAAACAACCATAGGAACACCACAGCTTCAATAAAAAATCTAGAGGTTCAGGTGGGTCAAATAGCACAGCATATCACTCTACAGGCACAAGGTAACTTTCCGAGTGCAACTGTGAAAAATCCGAAAGATCAAGAGAAGATTAATGCTGTTACAACAAGGAGCAAAAGGGTGGCTGAATCAGAAAAAGAGAAAGAGGAAATAGATGACCCTATGGTAATAGAGGTGGATCTAGAAATAAGAGAGAATCCGAAAGAGCCAGAAGTTGTGATACCACCGGTTAAACCAGTTGAAGAAAAAAAGAAAGATGCTGAACCGGCGATCAAACTACCTTTCCCTTCCAGAGTGACAAAGAAGAAGTCAAAAGAGAAAGACTTCGAGAAGTTCACTAAATTGTTCAAAAAGCTAGAGGTAAATCTACCATTCTTTGAAGCACTTGAGCACATGCCCTTGTATAGGAAATTTATGAAGGAGGTGATGGCAAAAAAGAGATCAGTGGAAGGAGAACAAAAGATTGCAACCGAGAAGTGTGGAATAATCTCGTCAGAAAGAAAGATCCCAATAAAAAGGAAAGATCCTGGAGCGGTGGCGATACCATGCACTATCAATAATATAACATTTAAAAAGGTACTCCTCGATTCTGGTTCTAGTGTGAGTTTAATGCCTTTGTCCATTTTCAAAAAGCTTGAATTGGAAAAGATTAGTGAGAGTAAGACACAGTTAAGGTTCGCTGATCACACCATTAAGAAGTCATATGGGGTAGCTGAAGATGTACTAGTGGAAGTTGATAAGTTTGTATTCCCTGTTGACTTCCACATCATGGACATTCCGGAAGACGAAGAAACTCCTATCCTTCTGGGGAGACCATTTTTGTCGACAGGCCGCTGCAACCTCGACATTGAAAAAGGAACACTATTGCTGAGATCTTTTGACGAAGAAGTAACATTGAAGATGTTAGGAGTTAAGAACCATAGGGCGGTTGTAAAAGATCAAACTTCTGGTGGTATGATAGAAACTGAGAAGAAAGACAAAGGGCCTGAGCAGCTCCAAGAAAAAGTTTCAAGCATAGCTTCTCGGGTGGTGATAACTCATGAAGCTATCAAAAGTCCGAAGAAGGCTAAGAAAGTCAAAAAGAATGTGGTGAGTGAATTGAAGAGAAAAGTTGTCCATGCCTTTCATCTTCATGAGTTTTTAGTTGCGGAAGTGAAAAGCAACCAGGTGTGGAATAGGAAATACCCTCCATAATAAAGGGTAATGGACCGTCGAGCCATGCGACGTTAAACGAAGCGCTTCGTGGGAGGCAACCCACGGTTTTAATAATTTCTCTGTTTGTTTGTTTTATTTTCAGGAAATAAAAGGGGAATTTCAAGTGGAAGCTATGGAGTGCATTACCCTCTGTGAGTCACCTCTCTCAGGCTTGTTCTAAAACATTGAGGTCAATGTTTCGTTCAAGTTTGGGGGAGGTTTTACTCTTTGCATTTTAATTTATATTGATGCTATAATATGTGTAAGACTTACAAAATCATTCTCCCAAGAGTTTTGATCTTAAAGAGCGATCGGGAATAGTATATAGAGATGAAGGGAGGATTGTTTGAGGACAGGAAGTTCAGACTAACGTGACAAGAAGAGGTTTGTTTAAACACCCTTGGTTCCCTAAATGAAATACGATTCCAACGTGTAGATTTGCACCATAGTACTTGTATCCTGAGAAGTACTCCTCGAGTAGTTTATTGATACAGTCTGGCATAATTTAGATTCACATGCATGATGATGAAAAAAAAAATATAATAAAGGATATAAGGTTGGCACCAAATGATGAAAAGGCGGTAAAAGGCAACCGGCTCGCTAAGTTGGGTAACCCTTACCCGGTTATTCAGCCCAAAGGAGGTTGATCCCCAACGTCGTCCAAAAGGACAATATACAACTGTAAAGTTTGAAAATTTCATCGGTAATAAGAAAGTAGCAAATGCTGCTCGTTTGGTGCCAGAAAAAGAAAATATAAAGTCTTGATCTGTCTCATGCATGTGATGATTATTATGAGAAATACAGTGCCGAAGTGTGATTGTCCGAATAAAAGAGGAGGAAAATCGGAAAGAGACTTAAGTGCAAAGCATAGTTGGAGAGGTATCTAAAAGGGGAACTTAAGGTTTAAAGTGGGAGCAGAAACTCGTCGCGTCATGTGAATGCCGGACCAACTGTTTCTTGATCAATAAAACTGGATATCTCACGTATGAATACCGAGGTGCCTTGAAGGTCATTAACTCTTGTAATTGTCGCTTGAGGTCAAGCAACGGTTTAAGTTTGGGGGAGTTTGATCAGTGGTTTTCACACGTATTTTTACCGCTATTTTTAGTTGTCTTTGAAGTATTTTATTTTATGTTTTAATTCATTATTCGTCATTTTATGCTTTGGTTGTGTGTTATAGTGTTTGTAGGCTCAGGTAAATGAAATGGGAGAAATCGAGGTGGAAAAGTGAAAAATTGAAGAAAAGTGAATAAACTGGCAAAACGCGTTCCCAGACGCGTGTGGAAGAAGAAAAATGCAATTTGCTGCCAAAACGCGTCCCCACACGCGTGTGGAAGTGAAAAGTGCCATCTGCTGCCCAGACGCGTCCCGGGACGCGTCCCGTCTGCCCCAAACGCGTTCCCACACGCATCCCAGAAGCCAGAAATACAAAGGAAAATGCCTGTCTGCCCAAACGCGTCCCGGGACGCGTCCCGTCTACCCCAAACGCATTCCCACACGCGTCCCGGAAGCCAGAAATACAAAGGAAAATGCCTGTCTGCCCAAACGCGTCCCCACACGCGTCCCGTCTGCCCAAACGCGTTACGGGACGCGTCCCGTCTGCCCAAACGCGTCCCCACACGCGTTTGCACGTGATTTTTGGGCCTGTTTTGCTGAAAAGCCCAGAATGACAGTAATAAAAGAAGGAGATTGCGTTTGGACAGGGGTTCGACGAATTTGGGAGCGAAAATACACTGTAGAAGGCTGGAGAACTCAGATTCTATGCAAGGATTGAAGATTTCTATGAGCTTTTGCCATTGAAGATTGGATTTCCTTCATTTATCTGTAATGTCTACAATTTACACTATGGTTTTTGTTATTTTCATGAGTAGCTAAACCCCCCATTGCTAGGGGGGTGACCCTGATTCTGATTGTGATGAATTTATTCAATTGATGCAATAACTATTTTACTTTTCATATTTGTTAATTTGTTCTTCATCCGTTAATAATGCTTTATCCGTCGGAAAAACGGATTCTGAATATGAATGAATAGTGTAGCTGGACGACATATTATTTGTGGACACGATTAAGAACATATAATATTTATATCACCTAGGACTAGGGATATCATATTGTAACCGGAATTTCTTGTTATTGGAATGCTTGATCATAACCGTAATTGTCTATGGACATAGTAATTAGGTTGTGAGGTCAAAGATCTTTTCACTAAGGCCTTAGGATTAGATACTCTAAAGAACCGGTAATTAACTATGAAAAGCATGTTATTGTATTAAGACAGAAAATTCGTTGCATGAAGAATCATTCACCGTCCCTAGCAATCTACTCATCTCTGTTCATCGTTCTATTATTCTGTTTATTTACTTTATTTGCAAAACCAATCAAAACAACCTTTTGAACTTTTGTTTAATTGAAACACTGATAAAACTCTATATCGTCAAGCAGTCCTTGAGATTCGATACTTGGGATTTTCCCATTACTACTACATAGGCAAAAATAGTACACTTGCTATTTTCCTATCAACTAGCAATCATGCGTTCATAATAAAACGGACTGAGAGTATTCAAGAAGATCTTTGTCATCTCTTTCTCTTTTAACGGTGGATTAATCTGAGCAGCAGTTTCTCTCCATCGTTGGGCATACTCTTTGAAAGCTTCATGGTCTTTCTGAGCCATGGATCGAAGCTGATCTCTGTCTGGAGCCATATCCGAGTTATACTTGTATTGTCGGACAAAGGCCTCACCTAGGTCATTGAATGTTCGAATATTAGTGCTATCCAAGCCCGTGTACCACTTCAGTGCGGCACCAGTCAAACTGTCTTGAAAGTAATGGATAAGCAACTGATGATTATCTGCATAAGTAGACATCTTTCTGGCATACATCACAAGATGACTTTGCGGGCAAGAACTACCTTTGTACTTCTCAAAGTCAGGGACCTTGAACTTAGCAGGTATCTGTACACTGGGAACCAAACATAGTTCCTGGGCATTCTTTCCAAACAAATCTTTTCCACGGATAGCTTTGACTTCTAGCTGCATCTTGTTGAATTGTTATTGGAGATCTCCTACAAGGCTTCGCTGATTTGTGCTATCACCCTGATCATGATAAATCTCATTGTCTCCGTAAGGAACAGTGTGAACCATAGGAGTCGGAACCGTCATAGTGGGTTGAGAAAGTGCCATAGTGATTTGGGAAAAATTTACCCCTGAATGTGGAATAAAAGCCGAACCTTGTGCAGCAGGCGCTTCAGTTGTAGCTGTTTGAACCCCAGAGAAATTATGACGGAAACCTGTACCAAAGCTGAAAGGCGGGCCCCAACCTTCTGGCATGGAGAAAGATGGAATACCGAACGCAACTGTAGAAACTGGAGTAGTGACCTCAGATGTCACTGTTGCTTGACTGTTTGGTGGCGGCGGCTGATTCTGTGCGGCCATTAAGGAGTCAACCAGAGTAGTGAGACTTTCCAACTTTTCCTGAAGGGTGGTCACTGTACCACGAAGCTCAATATTCTCTTGTTCAGAGTGTTCCATTACTCTTCTTCTGCTTGAACGAGTATTGTATCTGTGATCTGATTGCGAGCGCGGTCGAGAAACTTTGAGACGCGACAGCTTGACGATCTATTGGAGAAAGATCCAAAAGATGAGACTCTATACAACAGACTCGATATGCAGAATGATGTATGCAAGAAGAAATTTATGATTTTTCCAAACATTTTAAAGATTATTTCCTTGCAAACATTTGAACACAAACAATTCTTTTATTCATTCATTTTTTTTATTGCAATAATGGGAAATGTTACAACATTGGAGCGTAGCTCCTTACAAAAGCAAATGATAAATAAAAAAGCTAAACAAATCCTAAACATCTTCATCAGACGAAGAACCAAATGCATTGTGCAGCTTGAGCTTCATGATTTCTTTCCCATAGTGAGCTTTCAATTCGGCCTTTTCAGCTCTCAGCTTGTTAACAACATTCTTCCAATCATCAGGAGTCGGAGCGTTGCTTGTTGAGCCTTCCAGATTTTTCTTGCTTTCTTTGATGTACCTCTTGATTGCAGCGTCTTTCTGGCGAATCTTCTCATCTTTGCTCATGAGCCATCCATCTTGATAATAGAGAGTTTCTTCGTGATCTTTCACTCTTTTCTTCAACTTTCTATTTTCCACCTCAGTGCTACGAAACTTTTCTTCCCAAGTATCTTTTTCTGTCCTCATTTTAGCCAAAGTGCGTTGGTATTCCTCCATAGCTGGAATGTTGGGTCGTTGAGATACTGCAGGAAACATGGGTTTTTCATAAGCATAAGGCATTTGGAACTCCTTTTCTCTTTTCTTTACCCAGCAGGTGTAGGCGTCCATGGCAATGCAATTTCTTTCCTCACCTTTTTCTTTCCATCGGACGTCGTACCAAGCTCTCATCATTCTTGCTTTCAACTTTTTAGGATTATCCCCTTCTCGGTAGAAGTATCCTTCCACTGAGGGACCGGCAGGTTTAACTGAATTTGCATACCCAAGTTGTCGTCGGGCCAGGACCGGATTATAGTTAATTCCTCCTTGTGTACCAATGAGGGGTACGTTGGCGAACTCTCCACAACTTTCAATGGTTTCTGTACCACAGCGAGCCAAGGTATACCAATGAATATCATTATTAGTAAGAGACATAAGTCTTCGAGGCCAACGCAAACCTTCTCGGTTTTCTGTGAAAATAGGAGACTCAGGTAAGTGTGAAACAATCCATTTGAACAACAAATGTGCACAACATACAATGATTCCACCGCCTTGGCGATTCCTATGATGGACAGAGAAATACATGTCACCAAGCAAAGTCGGAACAGGATTTCCAATCAGAAAGATCTTTATGGCATTGATATCAACAAAGTTGTCGACATTGGGAAACAGAACCAACCCATAGATAAGCAAGGCTAGTATAGCTTCAAAAGCTATCATGCTACCAGTTTCGATGAAATCAAAGGCTTTCTTTACTAGGAAGTGTGAGGTTAAACCCGGGAGGTTTCCTTTGGTAGTCAAATTACTCTCTACTTCAGACTTTTTCATGTGGATACTTGATGCAATGACGTGTGACTTAGGAATGGCTTCCAAACCATTGAAGGGTATTTTGTCAGACACGGGAATACCCAAAAGATTGGCATATTCTTCCAAGGTCGGTACCAACTGGTAGTCTGGAAAGGTAAAACAACGGTAGACGGGATCATAGAACTGAACCAGAGTTTTGAGAAGTCCTTCATCAACATGAGTGTTCAGGATAGGCAAAAGCTTTCCATAACTTTTCCTAAAATTAGAAGGATCTTGTACAAAAGATGCTAACTCTATCAGTCTTTCTACATCAGGCGCTTTGAAACCGTACTTTTTGGTATACCTTTTTTCCATAACTTAATCCTATAATGTTTGCAAGGAAAATTCTCTAAAAAAATTTTTTTGGAAAAATCATGTTTTTATGGAAAAAGATGGGTTTTTTAATGAATGTATGAATGCATGGATGCATGGATGCCACATATTTAAACATGGTAAAGCAAACATGGTAGTTCAAACATGGTAACACTAACATGGTACTACAAAGATGGTACACAAACATGGTAACGCAAACATGGTAACGCATAGGTTCAAAGGTCCAAAGTCACGAGCATGAGGTCAGAGAACCAAAAATGGGATAGTTCTAGTTAATCACCTGCAAAACATGTTCTACTGATACGTCAGAGTCTACATTTTTCTTTCGGATATTACCGGCCTTCCACAATTAAACTCATGAGCCAGTAATATTCTCAAGAAAAACTCGTCTGAGTGTGGTTCTCCGCATGACAACTAATCCAAGTCTTCACCTGAATAGTTTCTGCACCACAACCTAATAAGGCCAGGATGGGTTGGGGTTCTACGGCCAACTCAGCTTCTACAGTTCAATGAAAGTAACAATGTCTTAGCTACGAAACATGCTAAACATATATTACCAACAAGGAACCTCCACTGAGCGGAAGGATTCTCACGTGCGCCTGCACATGACTATACCCTCCACCTAATTTCTTATGTGTACTTAATCCGGGTTAGGATTTGTCCATAATGTATCACTTGTAACAGAACCAACGCAAGTAACAGAACCAGAACCACACATATAACAAAAAATGAAATGAAAAATAAAGCAAATAGAATTAACCCTTCCTTTGGAAACAATAAAAAGATGGTCCCCAGTGAAGTCGCCATTTTTCTGTCGCGGGCGAAAAATCGTTTTGTTCCTCTTTTTTGTGGGATGAGACACCTGATGCCTTCTTTGGGCTCGAGTGCTCAAAAAAATGATTTTTCTTTTGTATCGACCAAACTTTTTATTATTTCCAAAGGAGGAAAAGGAAAAAAGCTGCAATAACCTAAAAGTGGGGGAGAGATCTTTGGGTAAGAGGGTTGGTTATACGAGGGGAAGGTATTAGCACCCAACGTATCTATAGTACTCTATAGGTTTCTTTGCTTTGTTTTTCATTCCATGTTACGGTGGAGGTTCTGTTGTGAAATAGGTGGGACCTAAGGTGTTTGTTTGATTATGCTCGCAAAGATCATCGCGATCCTCTGCATACATATCCCTTAGCGGGAATCAGAGCATCTGTAGCTCGGGGTCTACGGGTGCTAAGGTTTGAATGTTTTTTTTGTTTTGTTTTGCTCGCCAAGGATCGACCTTGTGCCTACGTATTCTCAAAGGGATGTTGAGAAAGTCAGAGCAATCGTAGTTCCCACTTATGCTAGTGGAAGCAAAGGAAAATAGACAAATGTCGTCTAGATGCTAGATGTATCTAATCTATATCATCACATACATCTGTTTGTTTTTTGTTTGAAAATCTTTTCATTATAAGCCCGGGGCCATGCCACTTAGGGTGCTTAGAATGATAAAGATGTTTTTGTTTAACCAGCCTTGTGGCAAAAGTTTCAATGAAGTCAGCCTTGTGACAAAAACTTTGATTAATCAGCCAGCCTTGTGGCAAAAGTTTCAATGAAGTCAGCCTTGTGACAAAAACTTTGATTAATCATCCAGTACGGTGGTAAAACAGTTTGATTGATTAGCCAGCCTCGTGGCAAAAAAGTTTGATTGATTGATTGATTGTTTGTGATGATATAGAAGAGATACTCCTAGCATAGAGATGAAAAATGTCTAATCTCCTAGGGTATTTGATTTGGATATTGGGGATGCTTATAAGAAGCCCGTGGGTCCTTGTACGAAGCCCAAGAGGAGGCTATCCGAGGGTCCTTGCATTGTAAGCCCAAGAGGAGGCTATGGGAGGGACAATCCAGGGTCCTTGCATTGTAAGCCCAAGAGGAGGCTATGGGAGGGTCACTCGTTTGTACAAAGCCCAAGGGGAGGCATGGTATAGTTGGTTTGAGCTCTTAGAGCGATTTCACCGGGAAACCATACTCTATGTCCTAACCTAAACTAGGGAGATTCTTTGCACGAAGCCCAATAGGAGGCTATGGGGAACCTAGTGTTGTACTAAGTTGAACAAGCATATATAACACAATCACAAGTATGAACAAGTACGAACAAACATGAACAAGTACATGAACAAATATGAACAGTTATATGTATAATAAAGTGTGTGTATATAATGGAGTTTATGAAGGAAATATACCTGTAAGCATGATCCATTTGTATACACGGGGCTCGGGACTTATACTCGGGGAGAAGTCCACTTGAATTTATTCAAAGCTATGTAAACAGGTATTTACAAAAGGGCTTGGGACTTATACCTACATGGAGGCCCATGGTATATTTTTGGGAAGATTTAAAGAAACCTTCATTTTTGGTTTGTTATTCAAAGTTAAAAACAGATTGAGATATGTACAAAAGGCGTACAATGAAATACCTAATTTCATGTACTTGAATGGGTATGTACAAAAGGGCTTGGGACTTATACCTACGTGGAGGCCCGTGGTATATTTGAAAAGTTTTGTTTCTTCGAAGTTTGGTTGTTTTGAAAATGATTTGAAAATCGTTTGAAAAGATTTTTATTTTGAAGAAGTTTTATTGTTTAAAGAAGAAAAAACTGTATAAAAGGAAAAAAGGAGTGGGTCTTATACTCTCTAATATTCGAGAGGCCCCACTTCGTTTTGAAAATCAATTGATCAAAAAAGATTTAATCAAAAAAGAAGTGATTTATCATTTTGAAAAAGAATCGCGATCGCTCGTCTTAAAACGATTTGAATTTGACAAAAGTCAACTTAAACAAGATTTAATGCTTAATTAAGACCTAAATGATTAGGGTTTGATCACAAAAAATATTTACAAGTGATTAGGTTAAAAATTAAATGAAAAAACAATATCTAAAGTATTTAAAAATACTTAAAATGTATCATTTTAAACCTAATTAAAAACATATTAAATAAATCTTTTTTTGTGATTTTTTTTGATATTCATGAAATATATGTGTTAAATAAAGAGTGTACAAAAAATGAATGAAAAATGAATTAATTTGATGTGTTAATTAATTAATTGAAGTTGTAAAAGAAAATGAAAGAAAATAGTGTTAAAAAAAGAGGGTTTGGTCTCACAAGGGTTTGAACCCACGACCTGGAGGTTACCAACCAAAACACTTGCCAACTGAGCTGCGCGCGCAACTTGTAAGTAACACGCTTCCATTTAATTATATTTTAAAACGAACCATTTGAATTTCTGAACAAGAAATGGCGCCAAGAACACATCCCTAACTTGATTTTGAATTTTCTGAAAACTAAGTTGTTTTGATCAATCAAAGGGTCTATCTCACTCGGTTTTTCATGAGGAACATGATGGTGCCCTCATAATTCATTTATTTTCACTCTAAGGGGGTCAATTTTGTGATGAACACGAAGAACCCTAAAACTGAAATTCAATGTGAAATCGTGTATGATCATGATATGATGCAATTGATTGAGGGTTATTATTCAGTGATGGTGCAGAAACAAGATGGTAACTCAGTTTTGCGTTTATGATGCATGTATGATAGAGTTTGAAGTTCAAGAACACTTACCTCAAAAACGGCCAAACTGGAAATTGAAATCGTGCCTGGAGGTGTTACAGATGCTTTGTGATGATCTGGATTGCTTCAATGATGATTATGGAAGGTGTCTGGATGCTTGGAACCAACTGAATTCATCTGAGCATGGCCATGGTACCCGATCTGCAGATGCTTTAAGAGTGAATCGAATTTGAAGATGGAGGTGTTTCAGATTGCTGGTGAGTGTTTGGATCATTCATATGAAGTATATGGATGGTGTTAGAAGTGTTGGTTTGGACAGATATAGCTTGGTATGGATTTTGGCATGATAAGGTTCAATATATGCAATTATGGAAGTGAGGTAGTGATTCTGAGATTTGAGGTGTTTTTGGGTGCATGAATGATTCAAACACATCCCATATGATGTTTATGGTTTGTTAGAATCATCACTTTGGCCATAGCTTCAAGGATTTGGAGGTTGGGATTTCTACCTCACTTTGAAACATGAAACTTGCAATTCAAGAAAGAAAGAGAAAACCTATGCTTTGTGAGGTTTTGGTGTGATTTTGAATGAGGTAATGACCTCTATTTATAGGCCAAAGAGTCTAAACTCAGAGCTTTGCAACTTGCTTCAAGAAGTGATGATTTGGCTTAAGGGATAGAAAGGAATCTTTCACATTTAATGCAATGGTTAAAAGTAACTAAACCATGGTTATTTTGGCCAAGCTTCTTATCTCTTTCCTATCTGATCTTAAATCAGAAAAATATAATTCAATCATTGCTTTGGTGTGTCATTACTTGCATTATTTGGCAAATTGGTTCATAACTTTGCAAAAATGGCTTGAAATTTCAAGTGAAATGGTCACTAATGTCAAAATTCAAAACCATAGCTACACTCCATATTTTTTCATGCTCTTGGACATTTTGGAAAGCTCATATTACATACTTCAAAACCCTAGTTGAAAGTTTCTTCAAGATCCTTAAGGAAGTGGGTGAAAAAGATCCATGAACTTTGAAGAAAATGAAGTTTTAAGTGAAGTTTTCAAAAGATACCAACTTTGAAGCTCCATATCTCTTAAATGGTTGATCTTATGAAAAAAAATTATATGTGACAAAGTTGTTCATTGGATCAAAATCTACAACTTTCATGTTGGGAGTTTTTTTCAGTTTGTAGGTGAAATTTTGAGAAATTCCCTTCCAAAGTTTGGAAAAAACCATGAAAAACACTTAGAAAAATTTTCTAAGTATGAAAGTCAAACTTTTGACTTTTTTATTCTTGATTGATTTTCTTGATTTTTCTTGATCAAATGACTTCATATATCATATATTGATGATTTAAAACTTCAAAAGTCATGGTTGACCCAAAATTCCCCAAAAGTCAATGGTGTTCTTGTATAGTTGACTTTTTCAGACGAATCGCGTTTCTGGAGATTTCAAATGAGACAGGCTATCCCCACCAAATGAATGGTATGAATGGATCATATTGAGTCATTAGAGGATATTGAGCCATGGTTTGAGTTGTGGCACCATGTCCTGATTAAAAAGTCAGTTGTTCAGTTCATTAGGTCAAAAACCCTAATTGTCGACCTGATGAAATTGATGACTGTAGGTCTTGAATTGAGATGTAATTTCCACTGGATATTGTCATAGGGATTATTTGAGGATGATTGAAACCTTTGATTGACTTCCTGGGGATTTTTAGGGTTTCCCAAATGTGATCCCTGATTTCAGTCCCTGATAGTTCAAAAACCCTGATTTGAGGATTTGTCTGATCAATCTTTGTATAGGAGATGTTCTAAGCCAATGGATTAGGTCAAAATGATGCACTTGGGGTCTTAAGGTCATGTCCCAAGTCATTATGTCAAATTCTGAGCAAAAGTCAGGAGTATACTATCTTCAGTCAAAACCCTAATTTGGTTGGTTCAGAGCCTTTGAGCTTGTTGAAATGAATCTGAGGACCAAATGTTGATTGTTGATGAAGATGATTCCTTTGAGATAAAGGGAGAACAAAACCCTAATTGATTTGTTACTTGTACTGATGAGTGATTTCTTGATTAAACCCTGCTGAACACAAGTAACAAACACAAGCTATGCAATTTGTTAGAGATGCAAATGATGCATATGCAATGATATGAGGTGGTATCTTAGGTCAAAAATTGGGGTATGACAATACTGAATGTAGCAGGTTCAAAATTCCGGCTTCAGATTGAAAAATGGAAATCCGGGTATGATGAAGGCTAGTATCCTGTCCCACCCCAAACTCACGGGTATGAATTCTAGACACGGACAGGTGGTCCCCAATGGTCACTAGGGTCTACAGTTCTCATGGGGTACAAAGTGTTTGTGGCAGCAAGGGTGCCAGACACAGTGTTCCATGAAAGAACCTCGCCCAGTTGTGGTACCCCATGCTGAACTCGATCGTAGCAAGGGCCACGGGAGTCAACATGAGCATCCACGCTAATCCTATGTGTCACTTGGCCTGGGTAGTGGGCCTTTTACCTCACAAAACCCCCCACCTGCAAAACAGAACAGAAGACCCCAAGGAACACAGAATATAATCCATATGCATGATGTGCAAACAGAAAAAAACATGATATGCAAGCAGAAAAATAAACATGCAAACATATATACAAGGTATAGACATAAAAACAAAAACGAAAAACACCCAATAAAATAAACAAACAAACGCAGGCTAGGATTGACTCACTAAGGATGGACCCGCAATAGGTCTAGCAACATCCCCAGCAGAGTCGCCAGCTGTCGCACGCTCGCGAAAAATGAACAGAGTCGCCACCAATATATTTATCCCATAAGGGAAAGGAATATCAGAAAACCTAACAAAGGGTAAGAACAAGGTCTCGCGACCAGAGAATCTAGGTACGGGAGTCGGTTACGCAAGGGGAAGGTATTAGCACCCCTCGCGCCCATCGTACTCGATGGTATCCACCTATGTTTGTTTCTATCTAAAGGGTGTGTACTATGTCTATGTCTACATGCGAATGAATGCAAAAGAAATACGGGGAAAAGAAGGAATTATTTACAAGTGTGCTCGTTCAAGCCCCGCGACTTGATGCCTACGTATCCCTTTCAGGAATCAGAGCGCCGTAGTTCGGCTCCATAGTTTTGTTTGTTTTTGTGTTTTTTAGTTGGGCGGAGTTAACGCTCGCGCTCTTGCATAAGGGATCGACCTAGGATGCAATAGAGCGGAGATAACGATGCCCTTAAGAAAGGAGAGAGAGAGAGAGAGAGAGAGAGAGAGAGAATTTGAGTGTTTCGAGGAAATCCCTAAAGCAAGGGAAACTCGAGTTACTCTATGGTTTGTGTTTTTTAGAAGTTGGGAACTTACGCCTGAATGGGACCCTAAAGCAAGGGAGATCCAAGCACTCGAACATTCCCTAAAGCAAGGGATGTTCAAGCTTCCATTCCCTTTTTAAGATTTTCACTTTTTTATTAATGTTTTAGGTATTTTCTTTGTATTTTTTATGGGGAATTTATTCAAGTATTTATTAATGTTTTATGGTTGTAAAAGAAAATGAATGCAAAAAGGGAACTAGTCCTAATTTCTACATCTATGTTGTTCTAAATCTACAAGAAAGTGGGGAGGAAAAAAAAACAATTAAGCATTGAAAAATATTCACAAAAGGAAATTAAACTCTAAGCTATTTATGGGGATATTCACAACCGAAGGCATTTTTATTCATGTGAGAAAACAATTAACACAAGAAACTATTTATTTTTTATGGTTTACTAATCAATTAGAATTCATGGAAATCACACAATTAAAATCTCGATTAAAGGAAAATAATATTCTAAAAAAAATCTAATTGGATAGAAAAATGTTTTTTTGTTATTTTTATTTGAAAAGAAATTCAATTAATGTACAAAAAGAATTAAAAGAAAAAAACAATTTTATTATTTGTTTTTGTTATCAGCATGGGGGTGCAAAAGCAATTAGAAAATGAACTAAAATGCAGTTAAGGCAGAATGCTGGGCTTAACAGGGGTGTGGGAATAGCAGGGATGCGTGGAGGCCCAGTCACTAATATGTGGTGCATTAGTAAAGTAAGTGTGTAAACCTGAAAAGTGGCAAGGCCCACGCAGCATAGGGCCCGACGCTCTCACTTATTCCAATTTATTTGTTTTTTAGATTCAGCAAGCATATTTATTCAGAAAAATAACGTGACTTGCATGAGGATTATGTGGTATCAACTGGTCAGCTTCATTTAAATGAATAAGACAAAAAGGACTCTAAACCAATCATATCTCAACAACACGCATCCCAATGATTAGCATAAATGGAAATAGCAAAAATGTGAGACAGAGAACCAATCACAGGGCGCCACACAGGCCACCGGCATCTAAACAAACACAGTCAGTCCCTGCCGTCGGAAACCTTCCGATCATCTTCTCCGACGGTTTCGCCGGAGCTCGCGGCATAACGTGTCCAGAAATTAACAAACCACATACAGTCCCGCTCGATTTTTCACGTGGATTATGGATCCGGCCTCGGTTTTCAATTATTCTACCTCTAATGTTCACACCGAATCAAATTGTAAAACCCTAACATCTAACACCTCCATGAGAATCAACATCATTCACATTAATCTATTGCTAGTCATACGTAGAGCAAGCATAGGACCTCAAAACACAGCGAAGCACAAGATAATCATATATATACGAAAGAGTTGAAATCTTGCAAGGCACACACTCACAGTCATTGTCACAAGCATATGAACTAACATGAAATCTCAACCAAATGCATCTATCATTCTAAACATCGCTACCATACCATGGAGTTTCAGAGTCACTTACTTGTAAGCTCTTGAAACGACGGTAGCAGAAAGCTGCGTGGATCCGAGTTCTCAGTGATGATGCTCGTGCTCGTTATGGATTCCTAACCGCGATCGGAGAAATGAACTCGTGTAAGCTTGACTGACGGATCTTGCAGCTGTAGTGGAGGTTTGTGGCTCTTGGAGGTAGCGGCGATGAATGAGATTCACTTTGCTTTGGCTATGGAGATTGAAAAGGAAGAATGAAGATGGTAACTGGAGGCAGAGGAGAGGGGTGGTTACGGTGGCCGGAATTGGTTGGAGGGGACAGTTATGGTGGCCGGAGGTAGTTAGAAGGGACAATTATGGTGGCCGGAGGTGGTGGAAGGGGTGGAGGAAGAGAGAGGACCGAGAGAAAAATGGGGAGAGTGAGGAGGGATTTTTTTGGAGTAATAGTGTGAAGTGAGTTTTTGAATCGTGGTTGTCAGTGTGAGGGCTATGCAACTTTATTTATAGGGCATGCGTGGAAAGAGTAGTGAGGGTTTCATGAGTGTGGGGCTTGTAAATACGCATCTTGCAGCAACATTTGTTTTCCTTGGTGTGGGACTAGGGGAGTAATGCTTAGTGGACAAGTTTTGTACACTTGTGGCAAGTCTTCCCAATGCTTTCACGTGTGTCATATGTGCATGGTTCAATGAGGAAAAGTTGGTGGTGGTGCATTGATGCTATCAGAGCATGCTGCAACTTTCAACCTTGCCTATGCCTCGTTCCAAGAGAGCTGCTCAAGGTGCCTTCTTCCCATGCATATATCTCTCACCATGGTTCATCAATAGAGCTATTCTTGGACTCATTGCAAAGAGGGTGTGTGATAGAGCAAGTTTGGTGTTGGTATGCTCAAGTAATAGTGCCTACATCCTTCAAAAACTAAGTTGGAACATGATTCATGCACCTGGAATGAGATTCACGAGCATGGCTTGAATCTTGTGCATGTACCTTGGCAGGAATGTGACTGGGTCGGCGGGTGACTTCAAAGTCTCATAACTTGCTCGATACATGCCCAAAATTAATGAAACTAGGTTCAATGGATAGGAGACATGGCAAGGAATGGTTTGGAACCAAGCTTGTTCAAGATGATAACTTGTGGAGGAAGAACCATGCCTTGACATTTGGCACACCATGTGTTTGCTGAAATGCATGCGTGTGCCTTAAGAATCTGCCTTAGCTGCCTGCAGGATTTGACCAGTGTTGGGGCACCACTTTGAGGACTTGTATCTCACTCAATTTTTATCCAATTGTACCCATTCTTGTTTCAATGGATAGAGGAGATGGCAAGGAATAGAATGATACCAAGTTTGCATTCATGGCATTTTTGTAGAGCTCAAAAAATGGCTGGAGATTTGGCATGCCATGTGTTTGTTGAAATACCTGGGCATGACCTGGCTTATGACTTGGATTATGACCTGATTCAAATGAGTTTCCAGCAACTTGTCAACACTTTAACTCTTCATACAAGCTTCAAATGAAAAAGTACCCAACTACAAAGTTGTTCTCTTCCATGAGAGGAACAACTTTGATGTTTGAATTTTCTCCAAAAATTGCCATTTGCCACGTGTAATTTAGTGCTGAAGTGGACTGCCCAACAAGATCCAAAACACCCAAAATTTTCTAAGTGTTGAAAATTGCCCTTTTACTATTTTTTGCAACTTTTTGTCGAACTCTCGATTTTATCCATTCTTCGACTTTTCTTGATTAATCTTCCACCAAAAGTCAATATTTGGATAATTTTCCGATTTTGACCCGAAAGTCAACTGTTCCGATTTTTCCGACTATTGGTGAAATTCCCGATTGAACCTCTTCCAATCGAATCCAGTCAAACAAACACATCCACACGGTCAGTATGAGAAGTTTTCCACACATAGAAGCCACTTCTGATTAAATGTTGACTAGAAAGTCAACTGGTTGACTTTGGTCAGAGAAACCCTGATTTAAAGAACCAGAAGATTCGCAAGCTTGTACCCTCTAATCAATGTCCTGATTTGAAGCAGAGAGACGCCCCAATCCAGGAGGACTTCAATGAACATAGAGCCACATGATTATACCTCAGTTTTCTCATTCTCCGATCATACTTCTTTGCAATGGAGCTTTTTCTTGCTGGCCCTTGAATAACACCTATGATATGAATGCATGGGTATGGATTATGACCTAAGTGATGTATGTACATGAATGCAAAGCCTAAGCCAGTTAGAAGTTAAAGGGTAGGACAAATTTGGGGTATGACACACTTGATCACTCTAGTTACTTACAAATTAATGTAAACAATTCTAAGAGTATTACAAATGCTTCTGAAAAGCTATAATCACAACAGTGATATTTCTCTTAACGTTTAAGCTTAATCTCACTAATATATTACAACAGCAATGTAGTGAGCTTTGATGAAGATGAAGTTTCTGAGCTTTGAGTTGAACAGCGTTTCAACAAGTTTTTCAGAATAAGTTCTTTCAGAATTGTTAACCTTGCTTCTCATCAGAACTTCATATTTATAGGCACTTTGAGAAGATGACCGTTGGGAGCATTTAATGCTTTGCGTATTCCGTACAGCATTGCATTTAATGTTTCACGCTTTTGTCAACTACCTCGAGCCTTGTTCACGCTGTGTCTACTGACGTTGCTTTTAATAGCTTCCAACGTTCCTTTTGTCAGTCAGCGTAGCCTGCCACCTGTACTTTCTTCTGATCTGATATTTGTGTATACAACGTTTGAATATCATCAGAGTCAAACAGCTTGGTGCATAGCATCTTCTTGTCTTCTGACCTTGAAGTGCTTCTGAGCGTGATACCATGAGAACTTCAGTGCTTCTGCTTCTGATCTCAAGTTCTTCTGATGCTTTCATAGACCCATGTTCTGATATTGCCTTGACCATCTTCTGATGTCTTGCCAGACCATGTTCTGATGTTGCATGCTGAACCTTCTGAGTCAAAGCTTCTGAGCGCTGATTTGTGCATACTCTTTATATATTTCCTGAAAGGGAAATCGCAATGTATTAGAGTACCACATTATCTCACACAAAATTCATATCCTTGTTATCATCAAAACTAAGAATATTGATTAGAACAAATCTTGTTCTAACAATGTGTCCTTCATGGGAAGGACGCGATTCTAGAAATGGAATCCCTACAGGCTAGGGAGTGCGTAGATGTAGGCACGGAGTGACCGTTCAAGACAGTCACTAGATCGCATGGCCATCGAGAGGCCAATTGACGTGCGTAAACGAAGATGTCCTTCGTGGGAAGGACACGTAGTTGTAAGAGTACAAAGATATAAAAGGAAACTCCCTACAGGTTAGGGAGTGCGTAGATGCAGGCGCGGGGTGACTGTTCATGACAGTCACTAAGTCTCATGACTATCGAGAAGCCAATCAACGTGCGTAAAAGGAGGTGTCCTTCGTGGTAAGGACATGGTCTTAGAAATGAAGTTCTTGCAGGCCAGGGAACACGTAGGAATACCTGCAAAAATTAAACGCAAGACATTCGTAGTACATAAATTGCATATATAATAAGCACGTAAGCACATAAGCCCTAGGTTCATAGGTTCGACGTAACGGCTTAGGGTGCCTACCCTTCCCATTGGTATGTTCTAGAAGGTCTCATGGGGTCGTTCGTAGCCGCCGAGACTTTTTGTCTCTTTGGATTTTAGAACAACTCATTTGATCCATGAGGTTCGAATTTTAGGGGTAGGTTCCCAGAGAAATCAGCCAAATACCAAGTCCAGCCCTCAACAAGGTCAAGCCTCGTATCAGACATTTCCGGATATTCAACCCACTCTGAGTGGAATTATAATAAGACTCGTAGGCGATGTAATTCCCCTCTGGTCTTAAATATAATTCCCACGCTTAGGTTTAACAACAATTTATATGAACCCAAAAGATGCAGTAAAATAACAAATATTCAGATAAACAAATATTTAATTAAATTACTGTAAATAAATAAAATGGCTGTAAATAAATGCAATTGCGAATAAATAAATAAATAAATAAAATTTAAATATTTATAATAACCCTAAACCCTAAAATGTTTAATTAGCCAAACCCTAAAAATTTGCCAAAAACCTAAACAGTTTATCAAACCTAAACCCTGCCAAGCCTTAGGAGCATAATAATTCACCATTACTGATTTGTCCCCAGCAGAGTCGCCAGCTGTAGCAACCTGCCCTAAAAATTAAAGATTTAGAGTCGCCACCTATTATGAAGGGCGAATAGGAAACCCTACGCGGTTAAGAGATCGGGGTAAGATTATTATAATCAGATCGAGGGAAGGTGTTAGGCACCCTCAACCCTTTCCTATTGGCTTTGAATCTAAGGGTCAAGTTTTATGGCTAAAAGTTAAGGTTAATAGCTAAGGAATTGAATAGGGGAAAAATTGAGATTTTAGGGAGGGGGACTCGCCTTAGTTATCCAAGTGCCTACGTATCTCCTTATGGAGAATCACAGTCAACGTAGTTCGGGCACAGGATTGTGCGCCGTAGAATTAGATTTGAATGGTTGACAGTATTTTGAATTACCGTTTCGCAGTTTTGAAAATGTATTTTGAGTTACCTTCGTAGTTTCGCAGTATCGAAGAGATGAAAATCTGTGGTTTGTGGTTTGATGTGTTTTAAGTGTTTGGGTGTACAACCCTGATTTGATATGGCATCGTTAGATGCGGTGACCAATAGATTTGGTCAGTATAGCTAACGGATTATGGGGCATTGCTGGTTACTCAGATCGATAGATTGATCGTCGCGGGCAGCAAATTAAATATATTTTAATTTTTATATATTTTATATCTCTCGTCTAATGCGACTAATAGCTTTAGTCGGGTCGAGGAGAGAATTAATCGATGGTTGATGTTTTGCCAAATGGGCAATGGGATCGGGCACACCCTAATGCATTTGGTAACTTTTATAGGTTTTTTTTTGCGATTTTTAATAATTAAAAATGATTAAATTAATTAAATCGAATAATCGAGATAAATAAAAAAAAAATCATTCTCAAAACTCCTAGCCCTAATCCTAATTTGTATTTTACCTTGATTAAAAAAAATAAATTAGTTGAAGTAAAATAATTAATTAATTTTTAATTTAAACAAACAAGTAACAAAATAATAAAATAAAAAATATATATGATGAAACCTGGTTATGATCCTGTGCGCTGAGATCTAGAAGTTCCATGGTGTACCTTCAAATTCCTATGCCTTGGATCTGCTCTTGGTGCCATCCAGCGGTGATGATTGAAGGTGTATGGGGCTTATGCATAAGGGACGAAACACTGGATCAAGCATAAAAGAAAATAGAAAAAAATATGTGGGACGGTGGGATCGAACCCAGATCCCTTGGATTCCATGTTCTATTCAAGGCCAAGCGTGCTAAAGCATTTTTGTGTTAAAACAATGACCTCAAACATAAATATATGAAAAAAACCGCGAATTAAAATTTAAAAAAAAGAAGAAACAGACGCGCCATCTGTTCTTCTTCTTCGTGGCTTTGGAATAACACAGTGGCTTTAGGCCACGGTTTGCACTTGTTGTCTTAGACCTCCACCCCCAATACCTGCAAATAATCAACAATAAATCCAAAATGATGCCTTAAACTAACCATAACCGAACCCCTGAGCATGTACATAGCATTAGTTCCTCCTAATTTTACCCGGTTTGCAAAACCCCAATTCTAAGCTTCACCAACCTAACAATGGTGGATTCTTAGTTCTGCAACCAAAGTCCAATTAATTTGTCCAGAAAGCTTTACAACATCAATCTAACCACAAATATATATTCAAAACTTGTTTATGGTTCCTATATTAACGTAATCGAAAAATCAAAAAAGGTTGCAAACCGTGACACTCTATGGGACTGATTCACGCAGCCTTGGCCAATGGTAATGATTCGGTTAGCTTCAGCACATGTCCAGGAATATGTTAGAATCCTTCAAACTCCTTGAATCGGCCCGTGATCTTGAACTCGAAATTTGATTTTTTTTCCTTGATGTTTTTACGGTTCTTGGAGGCAGCCTCTCCAAATCCCCCCTTCTGTCTGCAGTTGTTTGTTATATATATAGGGTTGAATTAGGTCAAAGAAAACTCAATCAAGATCTTTTTCAATTTGGAGATTCAAGATTTGATTTTCATGGCATCCAAACTTGCTCTTTTTGGTCTTTCTCTTTTCCACCCTTGTTTTCCACGTTTTTGCATTCCTTGGGCCTGAGGATAGTTTCTTTTCTTTTTATTTTTTATTTTAATAATCTAATGATAATACTTAATAGTAGCAATAAAATAGCATTAAAATACTAATATACATATATTTTATTTAACTAAAAGAAATCAATAATGATAATTCTATTTAATTAATAATGTTAATCAATAATTATAATAATATTAATACTAATTCTATTATTACCCTAAAATAACCCTAATAATCCTAATAATAATGAATAATAATATTAGTAAAAAAAATAATAATAAAAGTAAATGGTAAATTGAATAAGAATGAGTAAATATGAAATAAATTATAATGACTAAAAAAAATCGAAATGTTAAGAGAGTGGGTTTAACAATCGAAATGTTAAACCCCGTGACTCTTAATTTAATACCCCGGGATTGTAGATTTGATCGGGCAAATTTTGGGGTACAACAACTTGACGTTGGATCAAGTGCTAATTATTATGAAAAGAGTTTGAGTTTATATAAAAGTTGGTTCACTTACAAGTTTGTTTGATTTTAACTTATTTATTAATAGTTAGAATAAATTAATATCTCAATCTAATATTAACAAAGTATCACATTTTCTTATTAAAAAAAAAGTATCACATTTCAATTACAAAAGGTTAGAGTTTTTCGCGCCGCGACACTTGCCATCCAAATGAAAAACACTCTAAAATAAAACAAGTGTAGTCCTTCTTTATTGAAATAAAAAGGAGATGATTGGATTTAGACATCTTCTCTTCCAAGTGCAAGGACAATGTCGTCGGGATCTTTGTCTGAATACTTATCTTTCAATGAAGAAATGTGACTATACTTGCCACACATCTTTCGTAGCAAATCTTTTGGATTATCTCCACATTAAAATAAATCATCACTCATCAAACCTTCTTTTCCGCCTTAGGGCATGCAAAAACCTTTTCTAAAAGGACATGATATTTCCGTTC
The DNA here is from genome assembly GCF_029867415.1 of Vicia villosa. Lineage (NCBI taxonomy): Eukaryota > Viridiplantae > Streptophyta > Magnoliopsida > Fabales > Fabaceae > Vicia > Vicia villosa. The sequence goes on from NC_081182.1 coordinate 75,406,743, forward strand.
TACCACAATAGAGGCAACACATAAGTCTCCTAAGTACGAGCGGGAACAGATAAGTCTCCAAGGCGCGAGCGGAAACGTATAAGTCTCCCAAGCACGGGCTGCAACGTCTAGCTGCTAGAACGTGAATGTTAACATCGCCCCCTAAAAACAACCATCAAATACTTATTTTCTACCCATGAACTACGGAAGTCTGATTTCTCATTGCACTATGAGGATATGTAGGCACATGATTTTGAAATCTTGGCGAGCACACTACTTTAAAACTTATTTTCCCCCTTAATTAATTCCATGTAATAAAGCAATAATCACAAGTAAAGCTAAACAACACCCTTACACGCAAGATAATCAAAATGGTTCGCGTTGAGTACAATAGATGTGAGGGGTGCTAATACCTTCCCCTTGCATAATCGACTTCCGAGCCCGAATTTGGTTGCGAGATCATTTTCTTTCACTTTTAGGGGTTTTCTCGATATTTTCCCTTTCATTTGGAATAAATAAAGTTCGGTGGTGACTCTTTATTTTTTCGCACAGCGACAGATATAAGTGACAAATGTCCAAGCTATATGACTCGTATTCAAACACTTAGAAAAAGATTGGAAATACTTCTAGCTCGCCCGTTTAATTATTTTATTGAAAAAAATCTTGAAACTTGGTTGATTAATTTTGAAAAGACTTGTTATTGACCAAGAGTTTATTTGCTTTTGAATTTTTATTGTAAAAATGAATTGAAAGAAACTACGATTTATTTGTGAAAATGGTGAATAATCGATGAATTGTTTATTGAAAAAAGTCACTTGATGTTGATCAGCCGGTCTTGAATTATTTTGAGTAAAAGACTTGTTTTTATGTTTTTTGAATTTATTAACGGTTCTAACTAAAGATCGAAATGGTATAAGAAATAAGAAGTTAAGGTGATACATGCAATAAATTAAGAAATCAAATGAATCATGCAAGACAATACTCCCTCCGTTTTTTATTATAAGTCGTTTTGGAAAAAAAAATTGTATTTTAATATAAGTCGCTTTACAATTCCAATGAATAATTAATGCTCTCTTTCCTATTATATCCTTAAATATTTATTATTCTCTCTCCTTTCAATTATATAAATTTATCTTCCACATAATTTTGTAAAAACCTTCATAATTTCTCATTTTCATACAACAATTATTATTTTTCTTAATCTGTGTGAAAAGTCTAAAACGACTTATAATAAAAAATGGAGGGATCGGAGGGAGTAGGGATCAATCATACATGGAATATCAAGCACAATCACCAACAGTAATTACGTTTTAAAATTGACTTTAGAGGACATCTTATTCTTTAAAATCGTCTAATTTGAAAGATAAGCTTTTTCTAAAAAGATTTAATTTTTCCTTTATTTTTTTTGGGTGAAATTTATCTATCACGGAGAGGAACATTATTATCAAACTATGATTATTCAAAATATTAAAAAGAAGAAACTAAAATAAAATCCATTAAAAAAGCAAAAAAACAAATAATGGGGGTGGATAACAATAGAGAGTGCCAATAAATAAATACAGAGCTCCAATGCAATAATGGCCCATAAGCAAATAAAATGGAGAAAAAGACAAATAAATTGGTCCGTCCATCTCTCCGTAATCTCTTAATTCAGTTTTTTTATTTAATATTTTTAGTTAAAGAAATTAAATGTGGTAAGAGAAAGTTTGACTAGTCAATAAAAAATCAACACAATTAAAAATGGAATAAAACAAAATGAAAATAGAATAACACTTCTCTCTCTCACATAAACGGATCGCCCCTCTCCTTAATTATCTACCAACCATTCTTATTTTTTATTATAACTAGAGAAATTAAATTAGAAAATTTCTTTGCCAACCTCCCTACCTTCTAGTCCACCTCTGGTGAAAACTCCATACTACCCCTGACTTCGGAAATGAACTTCCGAAATGTAAGGAAAAAGGTGGTTTCGTAGATGCATCTCCGAAAACGCTTTTTTTTTGAAAAAATTGTCTTATTTCAGAAGTTCATTTCCGAAAACAGCATTTCGGAAATGAACTTCCGAAATACTGCGCGTTTTGCAGATTTATCAAAACACTCCCCCTCCCCAAACATTTTACCCTAATTCAAATCAAAACACAACCCCTCTTCAAATTTTCTGCAAAAAGAAAGTGTAAGATCAAAGAGATTGCCCAAGTCTTCTTCCAATCTCAACCAAACTCATCATCAAACACTAATTGGTAAGTTTATCATTGTTTTTTCAAGTTTTAGATCTATTTGAATAAACTCTATTAAGGTGTTTAGAAACTGAAAAAATCACATTAAGATAGGTTAGTACTTATATTAGGATGTTTAGTAGGCATAAAAATAGTTTTGGTGTAGGTTTTTTGGGTCTGCCATTGGAGGTTGTAGAGAAGCTCTGCGCAGGGGTGTTTCGGAAGTTCATTTCCGAAAACACCTCCATCCCAGTTTTCGGAAATGAACTTCCGAACTGTATCAGAAGTGCATTTTTTTTTGTTTTTTTTTTGTCTCGCATATTAATCGATTTCGATTGTTTACAAGAACATGTCAGGCAACCAACCAGTACGCATCAGACAGAGTAGGGAGACCCAGACTGCGTCGGCTAGACGCGAGCGGGCGGCGGCGCAGCTGGCGTCGATACAGGGACGGGGACGTGGCCGGGGACGCCGTGTGCGAGTACCCGAGGACGTGGGAGAGGGTACCTCTTCATCTGGATCTAGGAGTCGGCTGGCTCGGGTATCTTCTTCCCGCCAGCGAGAGGAGGAGGAGGAGCAGCAGGAGGAGGAGGTGCCAGTGCCATACCACGAGCCGGAGGGTGTACCGGATGTTGACCCTCCAGCCGGGGAGGAGGATGGGCAGGAGGACGGCTATCCGGGAGGGCCCTTTGACACTTCCGTGCTGATTCACTACCACGATCACGTCGCTCGGCGGATCTGGGAGGGAGAGATATTTTTTTTAATTTAACCGTTTATTTGTCACCATTTTTTATAATTTAACCGTTTATTTGTCGCTTATTTAATATATGTCGCTTATTTAATATATGTCGCTTATTTGTTTTTTTTTTTAACAGGAGAGAGAGCCACTAAAAATGGTCAACCACGCCCGCAAGATTTTCAGTCTGTTTAAACCAGCAGCTGAGTGGTTTAACGACCATGTGCGAGGTTCAGGGCTCAGCGGGCTCTGCATGACGGGGTACACCACCATCAGCACCGGCATGCAGGGGGCATTTGTGGAGCGCTGGCACAAGGAGACGTCCTCTTTCCACTTGCCGGTTGGGGAGATGACGATCACCTTGCATGACGTGCAGTGTCTTCTCCACCTGCCGATTAGGGGGCCGCTGTTGCACCACTCCAAGATCCAGAGGATCGAGGCCATTGAGTGGATGACGCTCTATTTGGGCATGGAGCACGAGGTTGCTCACTTTGAGTGCGCCACGACTTCTGGGCCTCATATCCGGTTCACCACACTGAGCGCCTATTTCGAGCACCACTTGGTGTCGGCGGCCGAATCCGAGGATGCGGGTGACGAGCTGTTCACACACTATCACTGCGGCTGCGCTCTCCGGTGCTGGTACATGCATGTGGTAGGCGTTGCATGCTTTATGGACAAGAGTGCCAGGTACGTCGACGTGACCTACCTCCGCTACTTCATGGACCTGGATACCGTTCACCAGTGGAACTGGGGGGCAGCTACTCTGGCATACCTCTACCAGAAGCTGAATGAGGCCTCCAACTGGAGGACGAGGCAGTTGGTCGGATCCTGCACACTACTTACGGTACGTTTTATTTTAACACATTATCGTATTTATTTATTTATGTTTCGTATTTTTTTTAATACATTATCGTGTTTGTGTTTCAGAGCTGGATCATCTCCTACTTCTCCCGCATCCACGGCTTCCACATCGATCCTGCATACGTTGACGCCATGCCCAGGGCCGCCAGATACGCTCTCCAGAGGGGGAACGATGCGGTGGGACCATGCCGTTTGTACTTGGACCGCATGATGCACGACGACGTCACCTGGAGGCCGTTCGCCGACTACGCTCAGATTGTTCCCTTTGACGGCATTGCTTTATATTCAGGCTGGTTGGCATGCGGGACCGGCATCATGGTCCGGTATCTCCCTGAGCGGTGCATGCATCAGTTCGGATTCGTGCAGTGGATACCCAGGTCACCCTTTGAGGCTGCTCCCGACAGAGTGACCCGAGTGCAGCTCACTGCCATATGGGCGGAGTGGCAGCAGCATGTGGTACCGCAGGAGTACCGTCTCACTCGGGTCACACAGGACTGGCACAGTGAGGAGGGGTACGTCACATGGTTCTACCGGGTGTCCCATCCTCTGCTAAGACCCGACGTTCCCGACGCTCCTAGGCCAGCACATGAGGAGATCCTGGAGAACCAGCAGGTCGAGGATGACCACACCATTGATCTCATGCCGATCTGCCAGCGGATAGAGATGCTTGGGCGGGACGCCTTGGATTGAGGTGTCGTTCATCAGGGCGGTCCAGATGCAGTCGCTGTGATGGAGATGATCGTCACTGATGCGGGCCGTGCGGCGGGGTACAGGCGGCAGAGGAGGGCCCAGGGTGAGAGGGTTAGGCACACCCAGTAGTGGTCGAATTTATTTATTTTTTGATATTCGAATTGTATCTTTCGCACAGTATTATTATTATTTTTGGTTTGTATATATTATTTGGATTGGATTTATCATATTAGTATTTTCAGTTTATCTGTTGCTTATTTTATTTGGCGTTTGCGTTTAATTAAAATGCGAGACTGTTTAAGAAAAAACATAAAAAAAACACAGTTTCTGCATAATTCGGAAGTTCATTTCCGAATTCACCCCCATGAGGTGTTTTCGGAAGTTCATCTCCGAAGACACCCCCCATGAGGTGTTTTCGGAGATGCACTTCCGAATTGTGGAAATTTTTTTTAAAAAAAAGCGCTTCGGAAGTTCATTTCCGAAGCAGGGGTATTTTGGGATTTTCGCTGGGGGTGACCCCCATAGGGAGGTGGCTAAAGAAATTTTCTTAAATTAAATAGGGCAAGAGAAAATTGTTAGTCAATGAAAATGGAACATACAATTAACGGAATTATTCAAAAAAGAAAAAAGAAAAAAAGTAGATTAGATTGAAAGACAATCTCTCCTTCTCACTCGGCCTTCTATGTCTCGCTTACTCTTTGCTTCATCTTTGCCTCAGAGCAGTCGAAAAAACAAAAATCAATCCTCACCAAAATTGCAACTGATCCATGGTTCAACCGAAATCATTCGATCAACAAGCAAACAACCAGAAAGCAAAAAGAAAATACAACAAAACGAATACCTAATCCATTCTAAAATCCTTAAATTCTCTCAATCCATTATTCAGAAGCTCGCTAAGTCAAGCTCAAGCGCGCTTGGATAGGCATAACCAGTAATGCAGATTTTTCCATAGCTCGTTTAGCAAAGTCATCTCGCTAAGCGAGGTTACGTTTACTGTACTAGATATTTTAGAAGAAAGTGTAGCTCGCTTAGCCAACCTAGCTCGCTTAGCGAGACTGCGCAGATTTTTCTTTATATTCTTTCATGTGTAACATAGTTAGGTTATAGGGTTTTGGGAATTTTTGCTCCAAAACTTCATCACTCTCATTTTTAGGTTAGATTATGTTAGAAAACAACTCTGGAGCTTGCATTTGGATGATTGGAGGTGGAGTGATCATCGAACAGAGCTGACAAGTCGGGAGATCTTCGGTTCATTTCTCTTCCTCTTTGTGTTTTCTCTTATAGTTGAGTTTTGTGTATGTATTTACTTTGAACTCATGTATATTTGTCGCCTATGGCGTTATATTTAATCTGCTTTACAAATCTGTGTTGATTGTTGTCCTAGATTTTTGCTCTGTGCTTGGGGTTTGGGTTGCTTTAGAGATAAACTACTTGAATCCTTATCTAGGATGATTATCTGTTAGTTTCTGAACTCTAGAAATAGAATTAGAGCTAATAATCTTTATGGGTGTCGAAGCTTAATGCTTCCATATTGGTTGTGTCGGTTGAGAGATTTTCGATACGATTTATATGGATGTCTGCTGTGTTGTTGAGGTGTGCTGAGAGATCATCGCCGAGATGAAATGGTAGTTCTCTCTAATTTGGGTTAGAATTGATTTAGGGTGTGAGCGATGCTGGGTGAAATAGACGAGTATCGTAGGTTTGAGTATAACTGGTCGATAAGTTTAAGTTTGTGAGAAGTAGATCATATGCCATGCTTGATAAGTCTTCTCTTTCCGAAGAATGAATTCTTTTGTGGTGATATTTACTTTTCCGTGTTTATACTTTTTTTTATTCAAACCCGAGTTTGAAACCATATAAACCGTTGAATGGCATTCTACACCATTCTCTGTGGACACGATAATTCCCGGATAAATATTTCCAAATCTTTTGTTGCTTGCCCCTATGCCCGCTTCAACAAAATGGCGTCGTTGCCTGGGAATGGTTGTTAGAATTTCATCGCAATAGTTCCTGTAGTTTTGAGCTTTTTATTGTATAGTTTCACTTGTATATATATATTACTTGTACATGTTTACTTGTCTATGTTCACCGTAAATGTTTACTTGTATATGTTACATATAAGTATACTTTTGTTGGTGAATGTTGGTGAAACATGTTGATCTCATATTAGCTCTTTAATTACAAATCTTCACTTTTCAACTTGTGCATCCAACATTCACCAATTTTCTCTTTTTGTATGATAATAGTTGTATGTGTTCATACTTGTATATTTTTATTTTCTTTTATGTTCGTGAAATCGTTATATATATTTGTACTTGTAACGTGTGTTGAGTGTTTTGGTTAGGACACTTTTTTTAGGTTTGCACGGTGAGACATCACCATGGCATTACGAGAGGAGGTTACTTTTCAAGCACGACAAAACAATAAAGGCGTCGAGCTAACAACGTAAAACAAGCACTTGTTGGGAGGCACCCCAATGGTTGTAAGTTTTATTTTTTTCTGCATATGAGATATTTAGGTGAAATGGAAGCAAGCAGGAACACCTGTTGTTGTTCTGGTTTTTCTGATTTTTGCTGTCATCGCTTAGGGAGGCTAAAAAATACATTACCCCTCTGAGGCAAAATAAATTTAACTTCAGCTAAATAAGCGAGGTAACGAAGGGCGTCATTAAAAGTTGCCACTTAACACCTCATTGATTTAAAAACCAAGGGGTAAAGTTATATACACATACGTTCGAACCCCAGGAGTATAACTTTATTATTTTCAAAACTAGTGTATGTTATCTCTCAATTTATCTAGAAAACTGAGAGGTAAAATTATTTCTTTTATTTTTTAAATTGTTACATTGTTTACCCAGAATATTACATTCTTTATCCAGAATATTATATTCTTTACCCAGAATATTATATTCTTTACCCAGAACATTAAAATAAAAATCAAACTTAAAGATCTAGATAAAAATCAAATTTCCCAAAGATCTAGATTTTAGATCTCGAATTCTTGAATCTTTGGGAAGATGAAATGTTGGGTACAAGATTATTCTCTATGGATCTTGCATGTATTTGTTTCTGAAGGAAAAAAAGGGTAAGATAATTAAAATCAATATTCAAATATATGATTTTTGGCTCAAATAAATATTTAGTTAAAGAAACCTTGAACCCAAATAATTGTATGCTCTTGCAATTCATCATAGAGAACTCTTCCAAGCGTCTTTAGGTTTCATCCGCTTCATGATTTATTTAGGTTTAAAATGTTGATATTCAACATGCTTTTATAATGGACGTCTCCTAAGTTTCACGTGGATCAAAAATGGCAGAGTCTTGAGCATTGATAATCATTAAATGGACGACAAAGATTTGTTTAGGCCGCTGAAAATCTTAAAAAAAATGCTTAACATATCCCTCGGTTCAAATCAAAAACCGAGGTGAATAAGCATTTTTTTGGTATTATATTGTTTACACAAAATATTAAAATACATTGTTTACAACACATCTTCGGTGATATTCAAATTTTGTTGCATATCCTTTGTTCTAAAAAAAAAAACTCCATAACTTATCCAACTTCTGATAATTTTTATTTTCTGCACTTGCAATCCATTCTAGAGATCTATTTCTCAAGTAGCAACTCATAAAATTGACCGTGATAAATATTTTCTCTCTTTGGGGCGACTACATATGAGTTAGTATTAGGGTAAAATTTGTTTAAGGAAAGCTTTTATTGTAAAATATGAATATTAAACCCCTCAGTTTTATAACAAAACTGAGGTAAATTATCTTCTTGTTTTAACTATCACCTCGTTTATGACAAAAATGGAGGTGAATAATTCTTTTTTTCTTTGAAATTACATTGTTTACACATAATATTAAAGGTTAAGCTTCCTTCTTTGTTTTACAATAAATCTTTGCTCTTACTATTGAATATCTTTGCTGATATTCATCTTCTAATAAGTTATTTGTTCCCGCAATGAGAAATTTTCTTTTCAAAGGTTAAGCTTCCTTCTTTGTTTAACTTTTCAAAGGTTGAGCTCACTTCTTTGTCTAAATTGAAGCAAGAATAATTTTATGCACTTGCAATTTATCAACTAAAAGGATGGATCATTTAGTATTCACTTATAAACAAAAAAAAAAAGCATAAACTGCAATAGCAGGGATTTGAAGCGTGTCCTGATTTATTTTTCCCCTTGCTGAATATGTTATTTTTATTTTTATAAAAAATAAAACATGGACTGCCTTGGCATAATACTTGGGTTTTTTTCTAGCTGAGGTGAAAGCTTCATCATAAAATTTATTATTTTTAGTAGTGCTTTAAGAAGCCAAACAAGAAAAAAATGAAAATATAGTGATCCGAAAACCTCTCTAATCCTCTATCTTTCCTCCCTTTCTAATGAAGTGTTCTGTTATATATAGGTGAGTTTGGAAGATGCAGAAGCGTGTAAAAGAAAAGGCTCAAGTGTGTGAGGGAGGCTGAAATTTCTCGAGGGAATGATGAGGTAGAAGGAGTGAAGAAAACTGTGACTCGAGTGTGAATCAAAATATCTGCTTGTGATTTTTTGTTTTATGACTATAATTCTGTTTTCACTGATGTAAATAAAGTTACTGATATAGTTTATTTTAGTGATGTGGTTTTATTTGTGAAATGTAATTTTGAGAATGAATTTGAAGTTAATTTGAGTGAAATTTTTTTATTGCAAAAAAATAATGCAATGTAGAATGGTAATGTTTTTACTGTCATGGTAATTTGGAATGAATGGTGTTAATTTGAATGAAATTAGTAATTCATTTTACTGTCATGCGATTTGTTTGTTTTTATAGGAATGCTACCTTGACACCAAAATAGGACACCAAATATTACACTGTATACACTGTTCACCGTATTTATACGGTGAACAGTGTTTTAATTAAAATAATATTATTTATAAAAAATAATTTATTTAAACAAAAATATTTTTAATATTTATTTTATAACACAAGTATAAGAATGTGTCATTAACCAACTTCACAATTATATTAACCACAAAAATATACATCATTAACCACTTATTTTACTTATAATTTATTAACAACTTTCACTACTTAATTAACCAATTAAATGCATACTATTAACCATGTTCTGACACTAAATTATAAATGTATTAACCAACTTTTATACTTCATTAACCAACTTTATTTTACTATTTAATATTTTTTTATTTTTGAGAACTCATTAATCAAATTATGCATTGTATTAACCAACTTTATACATAATATTGACGAAAGTTGATTTACTATGTAAGATTTAATATTTAATGTTAGAACACTCGATAACCAAACTCTAAACTATATTAACCAAATTTTTATACACTATTAACCAAACTTGTTTTAGTGTAAAAATTAAAAAAAAGTCAAAATAAAAAAGTTACTATTCACTGTATTTGTGAACAGTAACTACAGCGTAGGTGTAATAATTGGTGTCAAAATAACATTACTCTTGTTTTTATTGTCATATGGAGAAAATGTGAAAAGAGGTTGGTAGGTCCCATGCTAGTAAAACCAAATGAAAATGAAATTCACTTCTAAAGGTTGATTTTGCTTTTTTTTTCATGTTCACATACCTACTTCAACTGCAACCCTTGCTTAACATCATCTTCTTTTTTCATGTTCACAAACTAATAAATGCCAAATTGTAGTTATTTTGTGTATGTAAGTGGCACTTATAGATACTTTTTGTAATACCGTTTGAATAATTCCCCGTTTGTGTGTATATTTGTATCGTTTGTGTTTTGTTACGTTTACGCGTAAATATATATACCGTTTGATAGTTTTGTTGTCTTTTTGTAGATATTTATTCGTGTTCGAAGCTTTGAGGAATAAAGTGTCAAAGACACGACAGCGAACGCGTTTTTGAAGAAATAAAAGTTGCTGTTCTGTTGAGCCCGCTTAGCGCGCTTTTTTGGCGCTAAGCGCGGTCTGGAAATTTTGAAGACCAAGTATGGCAGAAAGTAGGGCGCTTAGCGCGGGTATTTGGCGCTAAGCAAGCTCAGGCGGTTTAAGAAAAATAAAGGACAGCGCACTTAGTGCGGTCTGCGATTTTCAGTTTTTGTATTTATAGTTTAGAACTTATTTTTTAGGGTTTTTATCACCTCATTCCCCCATGGAAGAGCTCTGATCCATTTTTGATAGTTTATAGGCTTAGGAAACACCATTGGGTGCTACATCATGTGGATTGGCTATGGATTTGTCTCCATTGCTTTGACACGGTGAGAGTTTCCGGTTCATCTTCTTTCTTCCCTATGTTTCATTCCAATGGTGGGATTTGTATGTATATTTCTACTCTTATTGTATGTATATTTGTTGATCTTGGGATCGTTTATATATTCACTTTACAAATCATCATTGTTGTTGTTCTTGATCTTTTTGCTTAAATGATCTGGATTTGTGTTGTTGTAGAAATAAACATCATAGATCTTGATTAGGAATGATAACTGTTAGTTTCTAGATTTCAGACATGGATTTAGGGCTAACAATCGTAACGAATATCGAGTTTAATGCCTCCGTGTTGTTTGTGTCGGTTGAGACATCGCTGATGTGAATAGTACAGTTGAGCTTTCGTCGGTGTTGCAGACATGGACACTGATGTGGCGTCTCGAATGATGCCTGGTGATTTTGATGCGTATTGTGAGTGTTGAGCGATAGATCCTCAAATTTAAGTATTCGACGGGTAGAACGAAATGTAATTTCATAACTATTTCTCTTATACTATTGAGATTGTTTATTAGCTTTTATTTACTTTACCCGCATTTTACTTTCCGCACCCAATCATGAAACTTAGAACGCGAGATAGTCGAACGACAGTTTTTCTCTACCAATCTCTGTGGACTACGATACGATATAACCTATATCACCCGGTAATAAATACTACCTATTACTTTTTGCTTGCCGCTTTACTGCTCCAGCACGGAAGCCCTATAAGAGCACCTTTTTTTGGGCTTTAAGAGCGCTTTAAAGCGCTGCCAAAGCCAGCGCTGGCGTAGGTAACGAAAGCGCTTTTAAAAGCGCTCTGGTAGCCCCCGCTATAAGAGCGCTTTTTCCAGAAAAGCGCTCTGGTAGCCCCCCTATAAGAGCGCTTTTTCCAGAAAAGCGCTCTGGTAGACCCCCCTATAAGAGCGTTTTTTCCAAAAAAAACGCTTTGGTAGACCCCCCTATAAGAGCGCTTTTTCTGGAAAAAGCGCTCTTGTAGCCCCCCCTATAAGAGCGCTTTTCCAAAAGCGCTTTTGTAGGTTGCGTATTTTTTTATTTTTTTTATTTTTTTTAATCTTAGGCAGCGCTTTTAGTAATAAAGCGCTTTAGTAGGTGGCCCTTTAAGAGCGTTTTTTAAAAGCGCTGTCGTTGCTTATTGAGGTATTTTAAAGTGCAACCTGTAATTTTAGCCTCCTAGTTCGACCTGTAATATTTTCGACCTGTAATATATTTTCAACCTGTAATATTTTCGACCTGTAATATATTTTCGACGATATATTTTCAACCATAGGTAGGACTATATATATATATACTAATATAATACCATTATAATATCCAAAATTATATATATACATCATTATAGTTCCTGTCAAACAAACTAAATCATGTAAAGCATGAATATAGAAAGTTTCACATGTAACTAACTCATGTCAAACAAACTAAATCTGTAACATCAACAATATTATACTTCAAATATTGGCAACAGTATGAACAAAGTTAGTAACCATATATCCTAGAGTACTATAATATTATACTTCAAATCGACACAAATCCTACTGCATGAATAGCTGATGAATATAAAATTGACACAAATCCTCTTTGATTTCTTCCAACTTAAGTCTCGTGTAAGAAGCAGCACGGAATTTGTCAAAGTACTATAGAACAAAAACATAATATGAATGATTTAGTTAAATGTAATAAATTATAAGAAGTTATCTAATTAAGTTATAAATCCATATCGTGATTGGAATCTCTAATTGATTCATTTGAAGAATTTTTTTCATAAACCTCAAAACATAGTATCCGCAATCTGAACTGTTTCGCTGTATCGGACACTACATAGAAAAACAAATAAGATTTTATAGTTGTCTTGTTTTATCAAGTAGCATAAATATTATAAGAAAAATTGTGAAAAATAATGTACCTGCACTTTGATCCAAGTAATGTTGTTTGATTTAGTCCGGGATACCTGTGCGTCTCGTTGACTTCGGAACACTTGTATTGATCTAACAAAAATATAAAAGCATATATATTAGATCAATCTCACAAATAATTAAATATATATATATATATATATATATATATATACACGAATATTTAGAATGATCCCACTTACAAATCAATGATTTCCTTCATAGCCGGATAATTGCTCCACTCACCATCTACCGAATTCAGAAAATATACCACTTCTCTTATAGGGTTGATAGCAAGCAACAACCAGTGTGCTCTATAAATTAAAACAATAGGTTATATGAAAATTTTGCTACGCAAAAGAAACAAAGATTAGATGAACCAAGAATGAGAAACTAACCCTACTGGTCGGGTATTATACGCCCAAAGAATCAGACTTTCTGTATTGCCGGAGGACAGGAATCTATCGACTAAGCACTGTCTAACTGATTCCGGTTCCGAAGCAATTGTCATTCTGCTGCAATGGGCGGAAGACACGAAACGGAATCTGTTTGACAATGCAGTCCCGCGCAACACTCTGTCATACAACAACCTTAAATAAAAACATAATAAACATTAGATTACTTTCATTGAAATGTGTAAATAAATTGTTCGACTAATTAAATAATATATCGGATGAGTGAATATTACCGGATGTATGAGTGCATATTAGTGACGCCTAGTTGTTCATGCGTAAAAATCTCTTCCAAGTCATCTATTGCAATATGTGACATGAATTCAATACCAAAGATACCTTCATCCATATTGATTTTACGGAGAGCCCCATCCTTCAAATCGGACATATCAACAAGTGTTCCGAGCGTCATCCAGTATCGAGGCACAAAAGCACCACCTTTTTTTGCCGCTTGCTTCGGAGGACCCTTAGGTGGTACGCTACGAACTTGCTGTGTCACTTGTTGTGACCCCCGAGCAGATGCCTAAAAATCATATAACAATCGGTAAAACATAAAATCATGCAGTTTTAGATTCAAATTATATATTAACACCTTAAATGTACCTCTTTTAGTGATGCAACAGACTCCTCCTCCTGTAAAATCCCTTTACCCTTAATTGCGGGTTTTGTAGGAGCAGTCTAAAATTAAAATGTAAAAAATAATTAACGTAACGGTGCAGAATTGACATTCGAAAACTAAATGATTCATAATGGTTTTCAATATACCTCATCACCAATGATAATGAGCTCCAAGGGCCATGCAACAAATGACCCTATTGCATCTCGCATCAATGTTGTCTCAGAGACCATGTCAAGTACCGGTAGCACCGCATCATGATCTAATACAACATCAACTGATACTTTCAGATGTCCATCCGGGAGCGGTCTATGGTGAAGTAAATCTCCCAAAGTGTTGTGCACTTTTCCCTTGCCAACTAGGCGATAATTCAGTAACGATAAGTATAGTTGGCAAGATGAAATGCCCTAAACCAATAGTAAATATAAAGTCATTATCATTAATAAAATATAACAATTTGTAAGAAAAAAAATTTATAATTACCTCGGGAAGTTTTCTTTGACAGTTGATACTAGCTTTATCACTAGTTTCTTTCACCGATGAAGTATTGCACTTTTCTCTCATATACATATCTTTATCTCTTTGCAATTCAGAGACTTGTGCTTGCAATTCCTGCAATTTTTGCAACACTTCTTCATTGCTAGGATTTCTTCTCCTAGAATGCTTGTAAAAAGAGGTTGGAGTCACACCATGACCTTTACCCCTCACCCGACCGGGATACTCAGGAGCATCTAGTGCTCTACTACGTACGCTCCTATCATCCTGGTCCTCACCGGTGGATACCGATTGCGACAAGGTCTCCTGTAATTCATTTACATTTCAATAATTATTAGTGGAGATAAAAAGTCATTTATATATTAAAAAACATTTGATTTAATTAAAGACACAGTGTTATACTTACACATTCAGCATAAACTCTTTGAACATCGGGATCGACAGCTCGATTCTTGCCCACACGAGCTTCCTTCCACAACACATGTACTGGAAGTGAGGTTTCCTCACTTTTCGTCTCCTCTAACTATGCATTGACACAAATGATAAAATCGTCAAATAAAACACATTTAGACAATTAATTAAAACGCATTTCTATTTACTTACAATTTTTTCCTCTAAGCGTGCATATCCCAAACGCCCTTTTTTGTATGGATACGTGGCTTTTGATGCTCTCGCACTATTTGTGGCACTCCTTTTCCGAAAAGCTTCATCTCTTTGCTCTACAAACTTAGCCCAATCTTCATCATCAATGAACATCTCATACTTTTTTGGACGTCCCAGGGCCTCTTCAAGAAAGTTTCCTTCTTTATCCTTAAGATAGTTGTTTGTTAGATAAGCTTTCCACCCTCTATATCTTTTTCCGGCCAAACTAAGAATGAAGCGTTTACGCTCATCTGGTATGGTAAAAGACCAATGCAAACAAACATACGCATAGAGTGTGTTAGTATAAGTAATTTAATCAAATTATCATCAAGATAATAACAACAACCATATATGATACCTTAAGCTCGTCCCAAATCATGTCTTTTTTCTCGTCCAACTCTTTGTTTTTCAGATTCCATTTAGCTACTGAGACTGGAATATGCAAACGAACAAGTGTACCAATATAGCTTGTCAACTTTGCAGAATTAGGACCAATTGGTTGGTTATCAGAATTCCATTCCAAATTATATATCAATCCTTGGTCTCTATGTCGAATGATTCCCTACATATTGGTGATGCCTCGTGCAACTTCTTTTGATGATGTATCGGGTTGAGGATTTGTATCCGGAGCATCTCTATCTTGTGAGTTTTCTTGTGGGTTATCTTGTGGGTTTTCTTGTGGGTTCTCTTGTGGGTTTTCTTGATTACTAGCCATTGAACCTGTATCAAACAAACTAAAACACATTAGTACACTATTAATAAGCTAACAATCTATACAAGTCAAATGGAAGTCAAACCATGCATGTACAAGTAAATCGGAATCGAAATCGATGAAATCAGAATAAGCGTAAAAAAAATGAAAGTTGTCGGAATTGAACAAAATTTACATGGCTATGGTAAAACGTCCTCACGGACTCAAAAATGAAGTCGGTTTTCCGAAATTCAGACCCTAAGCCCGACTTTTGATCATGGGCAAAAGCAAAACCGATAAAAAAATAGTTCCGAAATGTAAAGATAAGTGAATGAGCAGCTCCGGAATTGTCAAAATAGTATAGTTACATGTAAAGAAGTCGACAAACGGATACATGGTTCAAAAGTTATGTACAAAACGAAAATATGCACCAAAATTGAATAAGTATTGTAACAATCGTAATACAAATTGAAAAAACTATACAAATTGAATATATAACAATCGGTACAAATTGAATAACGCACATTAGTCGGAATATGTATACTATTACCTTTTTCACTAACGTCTCTTTCTTTTCTTGGTAGGATTGTGTTCTACGCGTCTCTTAACAACACGGACGATTGGATTGATCCAAATACCCTCATTATGATCATTTCTAGTACAAGATTCGTTCTCATTTTGTTCGTTTCTTGTACAAGATTCAATGCCAACACCAATATCACCTTGATCTCCAATGTTTTCATCAACTATTTTGTTTGATAAAAGCACTATAGACCATTTCCTACTTGTCGGATCATTGACATAGAACACTTGTTTAGCTTGAGAGGCTAGAATGAAAGGCTCATCTTTGTATCCCACCCTATTGAGATCCACTTGCAAAAATCCTGACTTATCCATTCGTATGCCATTATTATTTTCAACCCACTTGTAACCAAATACAGGAATTTGAAACTTTGCGTAATCAAACACCAAAATGCGCTCGATAACCCCAAAATATGACAAATTTGCAAATTTCGGATTTAAGTCATTCGCACTTGATATGTGCATTGCTTCAGCTACCAAGGTAACACCACTATTTTGTATAGTACTTTTATCATCCTGTTCTTTGGTATAAAATGTGTATCCATTGATTGCGTATGCGCTATAAGAAAACACAATTATACTTGGACCATAGGCTAAACATCTCAACCTTTCTGTTACTGAAGCAGGATCTGAACGATACTTTGAATAAATATGTTCCCTAAACCACGGTATGAAACTTCGATTGTGCTCTCGTACTATCCAATTCTCATTTCTATTTGGATTTAAATCTCGGAGAACAACCTTGTGCATTTCAACATACGGCTCAACCTCAATCTCATTGTGCAGAACATACAAGTGCGCTTGATCCCGCTCGACCATTGATACTGTCACCACTTTATTTCCAATTAGCCTTTTCCTTCTTTTTTTTCAACAATATGAGATTTGGGGAGTCCAATTGATTGAACATTTGACAGAAAATCAGTACAAAACTCAACCGCTTCTTCAACAATGTATTGCTCGGCAATACAACCCTCCGGCCGACTTCTGTTTTTCACGTACCCTTTTAATATTTTCATATAACGTTCAGCAGGGTACATCCATCTCATATAAGCTGGTCCGCACAATTGTGTCTCTTTCACAAGATGAACGACTAGATGAACCATTATGTCAAAAAACGAGGGAGGAAAATACATTTCAAGATCACATAAAGTAACAACTATCTCTTTTTGCAATGTAGGTAAGATCGCGGGATCGATCACCTTACTGCAAATTGACCTGAAGAAAAAACACAGTTTAGTTATTGCGCTTCTTACTTTTTCTGGCAGAATAGAACGTATACCTATTGGTAAAAAATGTTCCATTATAACATGGCAATCATGCGTCTTCAAACTCTTTAACTTGAGGTCTTTCATGGACACAAGTCTTCTAATATCTGAAGAGTAGCCTTCTGGAACTTTAACTTCACTGAGAAACTTACACAATGTTTTCTTCTCCTTTCTAGATAGAGTGTAAACAACAGGTGGCAGATATGTTCGTCTTCCTTTCGTCACGGGTCCCAATTCAGTTCTCATTCCCATGTTTACCATGTCCTTCCTTATGTTAAGGCCATCCTTAGAATTTCCTTGTATATTGAGTAACGTACATATAACGCTGTCAAATACATTTTTTTCAATATGCATAACATCCAGGAAATGTCTTACGTACAACGACTTCCAATATGGAAGTTCAAAAAAAATTGACTTCTTCTTCCAACCACCCTTGACAAGTGAATGTGCAAAAGGCTTGCCAAACTGAGTGCTCACATCTTTCACCTTTTCAAAAATTTGATCACCTGACAAAAAAGGCGGGGCTGTACGATGTTCGGCCTTTCCATTGAATGCTTTTCTCCACCCACGGTAGTGATGATTAGAATTTAAGAATCTACGATGGCCGAGAAAGACATTCTTCTGACAAAGATCCAATCATGTCATATCGGTTTCATCTTCACAAACAGGACACGCTTTTTGACCTTTATTGTTGTACCCGGATAGATTTCCGTATGCTGGAAAATCATTAATTGTTCCAAACAACATCGCCCTCAAGTTGAAACTTTCTTTCCTATACCCATCGTAAACCTCCACACCGTTCTCCCACAAAAACTTTAAATCTTCGATTAAGGGTGCCAAGTATACGTCTATGTCATTCCCTGGTTGTTTAGGCCCAGAAATTAGCATAGATAACATCATGTACTTACGCTTCATACATAGCCACGGAGGTAGGTTATAAATCATAAGAATCACAGGCCATGTGCTATTGGAGATACTTTGAATACCATGCGGGTTCATTCCATCAGTAGACAATGACAAGCGAAGGTTTCTTGCTTCTTTTCTAAATTCAGGATAATCAGTATCAACTTTCATCCACTGTGGTGAGTCTGCCGGATGTCGCAACTTTCCATCAATAATTCTTTCATCTGCATGCCAAGTCAAGTGTCTTGAATCGGTTTCACTACGATACATGCGTCTAAATCTAGGAATTATAGGAAAATACCATAAGACTTTGGCCGGAGACAACTTTTTCTTATATCGAGGGGCACCACATTTTGGACACTCATTCAAAGCTGCATACTCGTTTCGAAACAAAACGCAGTCGTTTGGACATGCATGTATCTTATCATAGCTCATGCCAATAGAGGACAACATCTTTTTGGCCTCATACGTTCGATTGGGAAGAACATTATCATCTGGTAGCATATCTTTCATAAGGGCTAATAACTCTGTGAAACTTTTATCCGACCATCCATTGTCCGCCTTTAAGTTGTACAACTTTAACACCGCAGACAATCTTGTGAATTTTGTACAACCATCATACAACGGTTTCTCTGCATCGCTTACCAACCTCTCGAACATTTTGGGACAATCCTCAAGATCTTCTTCAAGCGCTTCTGCAATCTCTTCGAATCGATCATAATCATATATGTCTGTGCAATCGTCGTTTGAAGCATACTTCGTATTACACCTCGACTCAATATTCCCGTTACTTTTCTCACCATGCATTGTCCAACATGTATAACTTCTATCAATTCCAAACCGTAGTAAATGTGATACCAACTTATTCCCGTCAACCTTATCCCCATAACAGCAACCCAAGCAAGGACACGGCATTCGAATCGGGTCTTTGGAGTGCGCAACCGCAAACTTAACGAATTCCCATACCCCTTTCTCGTACTCTTTCGACAATCGGTTTGAATTCATCCATGTTTTATCCATGTCTTAATTAAGCTAAACAAATGCTTTTGCTTCTTGGTTTCTCTATCAGGTACTAAGGAATTCTGTCAAGATAAGAAATAGCTATCATCATTATGTCTTGATCAGAATACCTAATGAGATCCTATAAAGTGTGAATAATAGAAATAAATCTTGTCAAACCACTCAAGTCTTGAAATAGAATGTTATGCAACTATAGTACAAAAATATACTACTGTGAATAAGCAACACTTAAGCAATACCTAATGAGATCCTATAGCTTTCATATTGGTTAAGTTGGTAGTTAGCTAAAGATAGGAAGTTACAGTTGTCTCGATTGTTTGAGTCTCTAAAAGAAGACAGTATCTTATTTCAGCCTACCCCCGATTTCTTAAAGAAGACATTACCTTATTTCAAGGTAATATAAGTCCACAAACCAAAAAACTGGTTGAGAGACACTAAAGTGAAATTAAATAGAACCATAAACAATAAACTATAAGCAGAAAACAACAAACTATAAGCAAGAAGAAAGGGCTAGTAACCTGAGTTGGACTTGATGTGGGAGACGGGTAGGTTTGAATCGGCGTTGTACAAGTAGAAACCAAAGGCTTCAAAACGCAGAGAATGAGCGATGTACGTCGAACTAGGCCGGGAAATGCTGCTAATTCAAAGGAAAGAAAACTTTTATTATAAAAACGAGCCATCATAGCAGTTCATTCAAAGCACAACTAATTACTTTGGCAAGAGAGAACAATTAATTACCTGTATAGAAGTAAGCAACTTCTAGACCTACACAATGTAAGATTATTGAAAACTATCAAACTTCCACTCTTCACAAGTAACCCCTATAGCAAATTCACAAAGTTAGTAAGTTCATCACTTAACGACTAACAAAATTGACATCAAGAATCATAACAACATTGTAAAAAATCAGCATTATGTACATGGTGCTAAACATATTTAAAATCAAGTAAACACATGAATAATGATGTCAATATAAACATGAATAATTAATATTCATGGATTTCAATCTATAATCTTCATCATCTTTAGGTTTGAATCTAATGAGAATATACAAAAAATAAAAAATAATGAGACAAAAGAAACAATGAGAATATACAAAAAATAAAGTCAACACATATGAGCCAAACGATACAACAAAATCAAAGAAATGAGCAAAAATTCAAAGTCATCGGAAACGAACCAAACTCATATAGTCACATCCAAATGTCCCACTGAACTCAAAAGTAATATTGGTTTTTACCGAATTTCGACCGGAAGCGAGACTTTTAAGCCGATTAACAAAACAGTAGCAAAAATCGAAAATAAAGTGCACGAAATGGAAAACTGAGCACAGCATTAGATTCAAAATCATCGTTCTTCCCGAAAAACACTAATCATATGCATTAAAACTCACAACGGTCAAAGAGTTATGACATTTTTTCGTAAAGTCGGCGTATCGTACCAAACTTGCAAATTGAGAAGGAAAGGAACAAACAAGCATAAGGCAATAAACTTCCAGAAATCAAGAGCCACAATTAACATCCAACAACTCAAGTTCCAAATTACATCAACAATTGAATCCCAACTCAAAATGCACAATGATTTTCTCTAGTTTCTACACTTTCTATGGGTCAAAATAATAATGAAATGCATCAACAACTACCTATAAAAAAACTGCATTATTTGTGTTCAAAACAATCTCAACCACCTTCACAAAGCATGTTATATCCAACTCTAATGATCAATCCTTCACACAAGGCAATTCTAAACAATTTCTAGCAAGTAAAAAAAATGGAAACACGACACAACTCATGCTCAAGAATCTAGTTTATCTGACAACAATCATCAACAAGATTCAAATCAAGAACTCTCACCATATTCAAATTCAAATTCACAAACCAACCATAACACTAACTCCATTGAAAATTCAGCAACACCACCTTCATTAACAACTCTATCATTATCAACTTTCAACAATACAACATCATCAATCCAATTAAAACTTCGAGCACTATTATCATTCATATTTGCAACAAGAGACAAGCAATTCCATCATCACTAAATGAACATCATCAATAAACAGTGACAACATCAATGCCAACAATTCACAGTAAATATCCTTCATATCAACACTTAGCATGTGCACTAACAAACCATAACAACTAAAATCCTAACAATGTCATCTAACAATAACAACTAAAACCCTAACAATGTCATCTAAAAATATCAACTAAAACCCTAACAATGTCATCCCTCAATATCAACTAAAACCCTAACAATGTCAGTAAAATATTGGATTATTCAATAGAATCTACCTTGAGATAGAGATAATGGAGAGAGATGGAGAACAAGCAAGGTGCAGCAAGAACGGTGGTGGACGGCCGGAGGAGGGCGACGAATGGTGGAGGACGGCGAACGGTGGAGGACGGCGAACAGTGGAGGAAGGCAAACTGTAGAGAACGGTTTGAGTTCAGTTTCGTAGGAGAAGAAGTACTGTTCGTGAAAAATAGAATAATGAATATGTGAAGCATTTCTTTTTTTTTGTTTTAATTAAATGGGCTAGACAGCGCTTTGGAGAAAAGCGCTCTCGTACACCCCCCTTTACCAGCGCTTTTAACAAAGCGCTTTCATTACCCCCCTTCGCCAGCGCTTTTAACAAAGCGCTTTCATACCCCCCTCTTTACCAGCGCTTTTGTTAAAGCGCTTTCATAAACCCCCCTATAGCAGCGCTTTCTAAAAGCGCTCTCGTACCCCCTCCTCTTTACCAGCGCTTTTTTTGCGTGTTTTTTTATTTTGTTTTTAGCGAAACCTATACCAGCGCTTTTTCCTAAAAGCGCTTTCGTAGGGGTTCTGCTAAAAGACAAATTTGGCGTAGTGACTCCAACCTTTCTCCAGTGTGAGCACCCGTCCCTTTAACCACAACATACTCCGATCAGATTTTTTCCATCTTCCCTTCATCTTTTCATCACCTTTCAACCATCTAACCATTTCATAGTCCTTCCATACTCAATTGGATCCACCATTCAAACATCATCGTGGTCATCGTGCCTCCACTTCACTTCCAAATCCACCATATCTACCACTTTCCTATGCCTGGCTACCTCCATATAAGAAACCATGATCCAACCTTTTCAACAACCACCATACTCCCCCTGCTTCCAGAACTCCACCGTCCAAATCTTTTCCGTCACTAAGCAACTCACCATCACCATCCACGTAAACTCTCATCAACACAGCTGCTCCATCAAAACTTCAACCAACACCATATTCCAATCTTCTCCTCTGTTTCTACCTTCAAATCATAAGACTTTCAAATTCAGTTTAGTAACTAGCATCATTGCATCACTGTTAACACCAAGGTTTCAAAAAATGGTCCGCTACCACGAAAAAGGCCGTGACAAAACCGTTTTGGCATATGTCGATACCGATATCGTTATCACTGTTTTCTATATTAAAAAACAAATTATAGTTAATTCACACCGATCGCAATCAGTGTTGCGGCACTTGTACGGACCAAAATCACGAAAACCTTTACGCGACTGTAATGCAACCGCGACCGTTTTTTCAGACCTTGGTTAACACCAAGCAGTAGCAACATATTTTGGTAACGATTCGAATCTGAATTCACATCGTTACATTTTCTTTTGAGTTTTTTTGGTACAAATTTGTTTTTGTTCTTAATAACTATAATTTTTTTTGGAAGTTTCTCCTTGTTAGTAGAGATGGCAATTTGACCTATCTCAAGTGGGCATCCAAATAAATTGTTCACAAGAGGTAGGGTAAAAACCCATGGGTATGGATAAAAGCACAAAAACTTATCCACTAAAATAAGCGGGTATAGGCGCGGGCACGAACAATTACCCACTAAAATAATATTATTTATAAAATCATAATTATAAATAATATCATTTATAAAATCATAATTATTTATTTATTTATTATGCATTAGCCAATATATATATATATATATATATATATATATATATATATATATATATATATATATATATATATATATATATATATATATATATATTCATTTAAATATAAATATGAAATAAAAGTTTTCTTAAAATATATAAAAAACATAAATAACTTTTATATGAATAATCTATAATAGAGAAGAAATAAAAAAAAAATATATAGTTTTAATAAATATTTATTATTTCTAAAATATAAGTTAAAAATTAAACTCTCTCCTACATTTCAAATTTTAATAAAAAATTGAAATTTTAAAATTCAAAATATTAGTTAAATATTAATTTTAATATAGTTCAAGTAGTCAGACTTTTATACTTATAAAATTATATTTTAAAATACTTTATGTAAGTAATTTATTTTACAGAAAAAATTAAAAAATTAAAAACTATTTTCTCTTTTTGAAAGCCATGCAGTCTGAATTACACGCCCTTGACACCACTAAAACCTGGACTATTGTGGATTTACCACCTAACAAAACCCCCATTGGTTGCAAATGGGTTTATAGAATTAAATATCTTGTTAATGATAACATTGACAAGTATAAGGCTCGGTTGGTTGTGAAAGGCTACACCCAACACGAAGGTATAAATTATTTTGACACTTTTTCACCCGTCGCAAAACTAACCACTGTAAGAACTCTTCTTTCTCTTGCTGCTATTAAACATTGGCATCTAGAACAACTAGATTTCAACAACGCGTTCCTTCATGGAGACTTAAATGAAGAGGTTTATATGATAATACCCAAAGGCTACCACCTTCCTCATTATTCTCCGCAAACCAAAGTTTGTAAATTAAACAAAAGTCTGTATGGCCTCAAACAAGCCAGCAGACAATGGTACTCTAAATTAAGTGACACTTTACTTTCATTAGGCTAACATCACTCACATGCTGATCATTCCTTATTTATTAACAATTCTGCTTCTCACATTACTGTTTTGTTAGTCTACGTCGATGATATTGTTCTAGCAGGTGACAATCGTGATGAAATTAGTTATGTTAAAAATGTACTTCTTTAGCAGTTTCGTATTAAGGACCTTGGTCCTCTACGATACTTCCTTGGACTCGAGGTTGCTAGATCCTCCACAGGTATTCTCCTAAACTAACGTCATTACACATTAGACTTACTCAACACCACGGGTATGTTAGCATCAAAACCGTCTTCTACTCCCTACAATACTTCTATTAAATTGCATCCCACTTATTCTGCTCTGTTTCAAGATGTTACTCAGTACAGGCGTTTAATTGGTCAATTAATTTATCTAACCACTACTCGTCCTGGCATTTAGTTTGCGGTGCAGCAACTAAGCCAATTTGTATCTTCCCCTACCATCAATCATTACAAAGCTGCTACTAGAGTCTTACAATATTTAAAATCTAATCTTGCTCAAGGATTATTTTACCCTGCCAATTCCAATTTAACTTTGTCTGGTTTTGCAGATAGCGATTGGGCGTCCTGCCCGACGACTCGCCGCTCCACCACTGGCTTTGCTGTCTTCTTAGGCCAGTCCCTCGTTTCCTATAAATCCAAAAAGAAAACAACAATCTCCAGATCCAGTTCTGAAGCAGAGTATCGCGCCCTTGCCGCTCTTAGCTGCGAAATTCAATGGATGCATTATTTATTCAAAGATCTTGGCGTTACATTCACAAGTCCAACTTCACTTTACTGCGACAATCGCTCTGTTGTGTATCTTGCAGAACGAAAGATCCAAACACAGAGATTGACTGCCACCTCATCCGAGAAAAGCTGAAAATAGGCCTCATCAAATTATTTCCAATCCTATCCTCTACGCAACTTGCTGATGTCTTTGCCAAACAACTTCCATCTGTGACTTTCAACAATTTTCTATACAAGCTGGGCCTCTTTTCCGTCCACCGTCCAGCTTGTGGGGAGTAACAAATACCACACAATAATGCCATTTTTTCTCTAACCTCTCGCTTGTACATAGGAATCAGTTTATTACTGTTACTTGGTCCTACTAGTATAAATAAGTCCATCTGCTGCTAATTGTAATTAACAAGAATAATAATGTACATTTTATTCTCTTCAATAATGTCAAGTGTTTCCATATTCAGAATATTAATAAAGTTCTCTTGTAGGTGAATCTTTGTCATATGCTGGTTGTTTTGTGAGGCTAAAAGAAATGTATGGAAAATGAATAGAAAAGGTTTGAAACCACTCCTCACAACCAAGTTTGAAACCATGCTTAAACAATAGATTAGAGTGCATGTATAGGCTGCCGACATGTAGCGACTTTACTCAAAATTTCTCCTAAAGATAATTAGTTACTTTTCCACTGTAAATAACCTCTTCTTTCAGATTTTGAATTTCAAGTGAGTTTTAGGTGTTTGGAGCTTGTTTTCTCCACTTCCTTAAAACTAAACATCATTTGCTTAGAGAGGAAAGTAAAAAATGCTAAAAGTGGTGTATATTCTTGTAGGTGATAGTGGTGAAAGTTATCATGAATTACTAGACCATAATTTCACTTATGGAAATGAAAATGTTCCTCCAAGGTTTGATGTTTCCTTCTTGTTGAAGTTTCGCATCGTTTTCTTTACATAATGTTTATATAATTGACACAAATATACATTGTATCTATTTGTGAGTTGGAGAGATAGTGCAAGATTATACGACCGAAAGTCCATTCAATTTTAAAAATAATTGTATTAATTAATTTCTAACTAACTAAATTAATATAAAAAGTATCATGTCAACAACAATAAGTGACATATCAGCGCCGTTTGTGCCAACTCAGCTTTTTTGGAACGGATTTTGTGAATAGGGTTAACGTGTGTATATATATATATATATATATATATATATATATATATATTCATCACATTTCATATTTAAATTTAAATTATAAATTAAATGTTAACCCTTTAAATATATTTTAATTATTTATATTTAAAAAATATACAAAATATAACTTTATTTCAAAAACTCTTTAATACTTTTACTTCATGGAAGTTCCATGATAAAAATATGACTAGACTATTAACTTCAAGAACGTTACATAATAAATGAGTTATAAGAAAATTTTTTAAAATTTAATAAATATAATTTTATAGTTTAGTATTTCTTTTAAAATTCAACTCACAGTTTATTGTAGTACAAATGCATTTATTAAAACATTTTTAATTTTATAATTAATAATTTATAGAGAAAAACCACATATGTCAAACTATTAAATTATTTTTCATTAAAAATTATTAAATTATTAGTACAATATTTTATGAAAAATTACAATATTATTTTTGAGTTTATTAGATTATTAATGTAAAATTTCATTAATTTCAATTATCTATTTGAATATTTTTTAAAATTTAATAAATTATAATTATTACTATTAGAAAAGCAATTCATAACTTTTTATATTAAAAATGTATTTATTAAAACATTTTCAATTCTATAATTTGAAGAAACATTTTAAATTTTATAAGTCAAACTATTACATTTTATTTTTTATTATAATCTGTTAGATTATAATACAAGATTTTGACAATAAATAAATATATTGTGTAACTCATATTTCTAACCTTTGAACTACATTTTTTTTGACATCTGTAACTTATATTATGTCATTATTATGATTCACACATTTATTGTCTAATATAAATTTGACTTAATTATGACGAAGTCCTTTAACTTAATTCCAGATTTCACTTTAGTCTCTTATTTAATAAATGTTACAGTTTAGTCCCTTAAAAATAGTTTCGTTAGCCAACTTAATCTTTTTTGTTAAATATTGAGAAAAAAATGTTAACTTGTGTTGTTGTGGGAGGACATCATGGCAAAAGTCAAAATAACGAGTTAATAGTTTTGTTAAGGGTCTAAATTGAAACCCTACAGTTAGTTAAGGGATCAGACCAGAACATCAATCAAACTGCAATTAAAGTGACCAGACCATAATTTTATCACATTTTACGAGACCATAATCAGTTTATTTACCAGACCATAATTTCATATCAATAGAATCTTGAATTTAATGGCATTAAACTAGAATTTTGTTACATTCTTGATTAAAACGAAAAATTTAAGCCAAAATTAAGAACCAAACAAAAGTTTATATGCTCTAATGAATAATAAAAGAGCATTCATCTTGAAGAATGAAATATGGAACTTTAGAATCAAAACAAGTCAGAATTAAAGTTCTAATATTGGTTGATTAAACAATTTAGGAAACTTGAAGATTTGTTCCAAGATTCAAAAATATGGATCTGCAGATTTGGTGCAGACCTTAGCGTGTGGATTAAGAAAGAATTAGGGTAAAAGATTTCAAAGCCCATTGACAGTGAATGTCTATTTAAAGTAAACCCTACTCTAATGAAAAACACAAATTTTGACAATTGTAAATTAGGGGAGGCTTAGGTCTGCAGTTTTGAGAGTCTCTCGTGTATGTGTGTGTGTGTGTGTGCAAGTCACCCATATATCTTTGATATCGTGTGGTAGACTGTTTGATACTTGACGGTTAGTCAAGTTGTTGTTCTCACTCCTTAAGTTTTTAAGCATAGAGATTAGTATTGTTCTTGATTGAAGCTTTTAAGCAAGATCAAGTATTGTTCTTAATTGAAGTTGTGAAGCAAGACAAAGTATTTTATTTTGAAGAGTAATCGTCTTTTATCACTAGTTTGTGGTTGATTTTGTCATTGGAATTGTGACTTGTTTTGAAACTGTAACTGTGACTAGGACTCTTCGATTATCACTGCGGTGATTGGTTATGGAATGTCGATTTCCCAGGTCTAGATGTCGACTTCTAGGCAGAAGTTGCACTAGGTAGTAGTTAGGCGAGAAGTTGTAAAATGAGACTATTTAGCTTTGAACTAATAATGCTAATAGTAAATTTCCTTTCTGGCTTGGTAGCCCCCAGATTAGGTGTTGTTACACTGAACTTGGTTAACAATTCCTTTGTGTTATTTATACCATTTTGCAATTGTTTTCTGCATATCTTTCAGGTTTGTAAATATGTGTTATGTCAGCTGATGATGTCAAGACATGTGTCCAGACATTGTTTAAGTTAAGATATTGATCTTAACTTGGGGTTTGTAATAGTTTTCACTTTTTGATTTATCCGTGTGCAAAAGTTACAGATGAATGTTATTATTCTGTATCAGGAGCAGATGCCATAACATCTATCTTGATGTACATGTTCTCATATTGGAACATCAGGATTAATATATGTCTACCATGTACTAGAGATTTGCAAGCTTCGCATGATCAATATCACAACAAAAAAATGATTTAAAATGGTCAAATAGCATGAAACTAGTAGCAACTAATCTAACCAAAATTGTTACCACACAACAAAATAAAGTACCATGTATATATAGTTATTGACACCCAACACTACAAAATCTATTATACTCTGGTAGATTTTTTGTAAATATATTCTATTAAAACTGCAAACATAGTGATAGACATAGTGCTAGATTTGTGGTTCAATTAAATAAACATGTTTCATTACATCAAAGCACTAGCGACCTGATCTACCAAATCACAATGAAAATAAGCTGACAATAGTCCTACAAATGTCACATGGTTAGGCTTTACTTTATCCATTTCCTTCTCTAAAAAGTAATCAAAAACCTTCGAGCCTATAATAATATAATTTCAAGTGTTGTGAAATCGATGCCAAGAACAAAGTATAAAAGGTTTACCTTCTTTTAAAGAAACCCACATGGGTAAGAAAAAGTGAGGCAATAAGAACAAAATGAAATTGGTTATAAACTGTTATTCTTTACTTTCTCATTGAAACAAGATTATAAGTGTTACATAATAACAAATAACATATCTCACCCTAATTAGGATTTGCAGTGTACAATGATAAGAGACTTGTATGCTATTTATAGTAAACCTAACATACTAAACTAATGGGCTTTTTCACAAATACCCACTACAAGCTAACTTAGGGTGTAAGATAACTTAAATAATTGGGCTTAACAAGTAGGCTCAATTCGACATGCTAACAAACCTAGCAATATTAACTAATGCATGTTAGAACAACTTTGACTACAACACGCACTACTTTGACAGCAGCGTGCAAACAAGCTTCGACCGTATGCTTATTCTCTGTCGAACCAAAAGATACCTTTCGACCATACTAGAGTTCGATCCAATATCTCACAAATCTCCACCTTAGAAAAAACTCTATAATATCAAGGAAACAAACTACCTTTCTTCATGCATCTTTATCAACTACATACAGTGGAAAAACTTGCAACTTGGTAATGTCGGCGATCATATCAGCAGCATTATGATCTGTCAAAACCTTCAGCACTTGGACTTCTCCACACTCGACTACCCCTCTGACGAAATACGGCCTCACATCGATGTGTTTGGTTTGCTCATGATAGGCTGAATTCTTCAACAGGTGTATTGCACTTTGACTATCACATTTAACAATGATAACTCGACCTTGAGTTTCAGCTCCTTAGGAAAACCTTCAAGCCATAATGGTTCTTTCACAGTTTCAGTGAGGGAAATAAATTTTACTTCAGTGGTTGATAAGGAAACAACCTTCTGAAGTGTCACTTTCCAATTAATTGTTGTGCCAAACATAGTGAACACATATCCAGAAATATATTTTTTGGAATCCATACAATCTGCATAATCAAAGTCGACATATCTCTTGATTACTGCTTTATTATCTTCACCTAAGGCTCCACCATAAATTAGGATTCTATTCAGAGACCCATTTATGTACCTTATAATCCACTACAATGCTTGCCAGTAAGCCTTTCCATGATTCTACATGTACCTGCTTACAAGACTTACTACATATGTTATGTCGGGTATAGTACAGTCCATAACATACATCAAAGAATCAACTATGTTAGCATATGGAATGCTATTCATATAAGTTCATATGACCTCAGCACTAGAGACATATAAAGATATATTCATTTTTCACACATAATCTTCCTATCCCTTTTTTGCACACCCTTCAGATTGCTTCATTAGGATTGTTTCATCTAGATCTTCATACAAGAAGGCATTTTTCACATCCATCTGTTCAAGTCCTAGGTCAAACTTCGCCACCACATCTAACAATATTTTGATGGATTTATGCTTTACAGTAGATGATAACACATCATTAAAGTCGACACCTTCTTTTTCAGTGAACCCCCTTGCGACCAATATTTCTTTGTATCTTTTCGACGTCACTCCTTCGATTCCTTCCTTAACTTAGAAAATCCACTTACAGGTGACTAACTTGACTCCAACAGGTTTCTTATCAGTTCCTAAGTATGGTTATCATGAAGATATTTCATCTTGTCATCCATGGCCTTCAGCCATTCAGTCTTATTTCAACTTCTCATAACTTCCTTATAGTCTCTAGGTTCTTCATCTAGAACCTTATTTGCAGAGATTAAGGCATAAGCTACGAGACTTGCATACCCAAGTCTCCGAGGTGGTGTGATGATTCTTATCGACCGATATTTCTCCAACTAGTAGTCATCGACAGTTTCCTCAACTACTTCAGTATCTTCAACATCTTGTGCTTCTTCTTCGACTTGATCTAGGATATGCAATTTAGCATTGACGTGCTCCACCTTAACATAAATCTCTTCTAGTTCCATCTCTTCTTCAGATATTTCTGTACTTCGACCAACGCCGTCAGTTTTCTTGAAATCTATCTCAACTTTATTAAAAACCACATCTCGACTAGTGATACAACTTCTATGATCTGGCTCTAGGCACCATAGCCTATAAGCTTTGACTCCTTTAGAGCATCCCATGAACATGAATCTCAGAGATCTAGGTTTAACATTGTCTTTCCTAATGTGAGCATAGGTTACGCAGCTAAATACTCTAAGTTTGTCGAGATCTGGTGGATATCCTGACCAAACTTCTTCACGTATCTTCATATATCTAATACAGTCAAAGGATATGTTGTTGTCGAAACACCCTCTGCCTAAAACACCTTCTTTAACCCAACACTATCCAACATGAATCTAACTCTTTTCAATATGGTTTGATTAAACCTTTCAGCCAAACCATTTTGTTGAGGAGTATCTGCAGTAGTCTTATGCCTTGCAAGACTAGAGGCTGCACAAAAACTGTTGAACGCCTCATTGCAAAATTCAAGGCCATTGTCGGGTCTCAACCTTTCTACCTTTCTTCCAGTCTGATTTTCAACCAGAGTCTTCCAACTTTTGAATTTCTCAAAATTTTCATCCTTAGTCTTCTAGATGAATATCCATAACTTTTTGGAATAATCATCAGTTATGGATAGAAAATACCTTGCTCCTGAATGTGATGGACACCTTGCAAGCCCCCAAAGATTAGCATGGAAGTAATCAAGGGATCCATGTGTTCTTTTTTCGCCTTTATTGAACTTCAATCTGCAAGATTTTTCTAGTACACAGGGTTCACAAAACTTCATCTTTTCGACTTTGTCTCCACTAAGCAGATTTTGTTTCCCTAATTTGACTCGACCCCTCTCACTGACATGGCCCAATCTCATGAGCCAAATTTTTGTCTTTGGCAAAGGTTTCGTGGATGCAACATCTGCAGAACCACTTACAAGTTCTGCCTCAAGACTATACAAGCCTTGTTTCATGCCTCTCAAGACTTCCTACAACTCCTTCATGACTCTTAGGATACTTTTCTCTCCTTGGAAGACATATCCTTTCTTGTCGAATTCACCAAGAGAAATCAAATTTCTCTTTAAATCAGGTACATACATGACTTTAGTCAACAACCTTATTGACTCATCATGGAGCTTGAATTTCACAGATCCAACTGCTGCAATCTTGGAAGCTTTGTTTTTTCCCAGCAAAACAGATCCACCATCTTTATCACATAGTTCCTCAAACAAGTCTTTGTTTGGATTCATGTGCCAAGTGCAACCTGAATCCATAATCCACTCCTTACTTGAGTCAGTGCTTGAAAACACAAGAACATCAGATGAGTCGAAATCATCTTGATCAATGGCTGCGTTGCCATTATCCTTACCTCCACGATCTTTCAGGCGTTCAGGATACACTTTTCTTGTATGACTTTCCTTCTTACAGTGATAACATTGGATACCAGATGCATCACCACTATAAGACTTCTTCTGACTTTTTCCCTTCTTCTTGTCAAACTTTCCATCTCTCTTTGTGAATTTCTCCTTAACCAACAGGCCTTCACCGATCGAAGATGGTTTGTGCTCCTTTCGTTCGTTTATATCCTTAGAATACAAGGTTGATTAAACTTCTTCAAAAGTCAGGGACTCTCTTCCATACAAATGAGTTTCGTTTAAGTGAGCATGTGACCTGGGCAAAGCACACAACAACAATAGTGCTTAATCTTCACCATCGATCTTAACATGGATATTTTCAAGATCAAGAATCAACTTGTTGAACATATCCAACTGCTCAGTCAAGACTTTGTCTTCACTCATCTTGAATGAATATAGAGCTTGCTTCAGGTAGAGTCGATTTACCAATGATTTGGTCAAAACTGAAGTCAATCATTCTTCGATTTTCTCTTCTCTGAACTAGGGTTTCTTTTCATCTTCTCTTATTCTCCTCTTAGTATTTAAACTTTGCTAAACACAATGAAATGACACTGAAAAAGGTTTCAACACAGTCCAAAGATTTTAACATAAAACAATTAAATTTAAAATATTCAAAAAATCCAAGTTAGATAACACAATGCCACCTAGGATGCCACATATGTCAAAGTTAAGGTTTTTTCCCAACATTTAACAAAAAGAATTAAATTGAATGACATAACTATTGTTGTGGACAAACACTTAACGTTTATTAATTAAGGGACTAAAGTGTAACCTTAAATTAAGCTAAGTGGCAAAGGATACATTAAGCCTATAAATTTTAATTAATAATTTGATTAATATTTATTTGTTACTGTTCTTTTAATAATCACTGTGTATATAAATATGTGATATTGCATTATCCTCGTGCTCAACATACAAATCGTTGGTGGTGCTCTTCAATTTTGTATAATAAAAATTTTAGTTTCTCTTAACCTATATTCCTTGACATTGATTTTTGTGGAAAAATAGAGTCTCAAATTATTATACTATAAATATTTAAATATATTTATATTCTTGTTAATTTATATTGATACAACTTTTATTTCTCTACTATTCTAAACTTCTATCTGTTTATTTTTTATTGGATGAATTGAATCAGGAGAAGATGATAATTTGTGTTGCATCATTGTTGTTTAAGTTCCATGAAATGATTGTACATGTAACCACATAAGTAAATGTCTTTAACTCTAATATATGCATCAATAAAAACCTCTTTTTTTTTATTGATATAAATTTTGTTAGTTTATTATTTTATGGGTGTAATGTTTAGTTTGTTATTTTATGGGTGTAATGTTTCAATTCGATTAAATATTATAGAAGAAGTATAATAATTTTTCAAATTTTTATGATATCATCATATGCCTTTTTTTCCTCTTATATATCACATCATATAAAATTTATTGAAGAAACACGTATTATGTTTGGACATAAGTTTTAATGTAGAGTAATATTAACTAAAATATTATAATCGTCTATCACCTAACAAATTATGTTTAATATAAAAAATATAAAATTTATTCTTAAAATATTTTCTTTTACGATCTTTTTTATAAGTGGTGTAATTACTATGTATACATTTTTTCATATGCCTTGGTTCACGGTCTTATAAATATGTTTTACTATTATTATTATTATTATTATTATTATTATTATTATTATTATTATTATTATTATTATTATTATTATTATTATTTTGATAAGTATTGCATTCAATATTCGACTATATATAAAAGTTGATTGAGTTTTTAATACTTTCACTTGCAATTATAATATTATTATTTTCTAATTAAAACATATGACATATCGAAGTTAGAATCTAGATATGTGTTATACCCATATCAAATATCTTCAAGTGTAGTTGATCGATTCAATAATAAAATTAATAGAAATTTACATCTATATCTACATATAAAAGAGTCTACATATATGATGATATGATGACTTTCAAGTGACAATCAAATTTTATAATTATTTAGTAATAATTCTTTATTACATCTATTTTAATTTTACTGCAATTTCAAAATCTTTTTAGTATCTTTTTACATAATGAATGAATTAAAAGTCTATTTATTAATATTATTACTTTTATTAAAAATTCAATTTATTGTACAAAGGTATATATTACAATATTTTCAAATTCATAGAGGAAAAAGCATGTATCTAATCTTTTAAATTATTATTTTTATTACAATCTATTAGATTATTGGCAAAATACTCTTTTTAGTCCCGTAAGTTAGTCTCGGGGTTCATTTTGGTCCCTTAACTTCAAAAAGTTTCATACCGAGATTATTTTGCCTAGATTATTTGTTAAGAAATATGGTTGGACCTAACTCATCCCTACAAAACCGGTTAGTAGAATGAGGATTGTCCCCACTTATAAGAACATGTTAAGGCCATATATTGTCCGATATGGGACTCTTAACACACACCCTCACGCCCAGCACTGTACAAACGCCCAAGACTAGACAACTGTGGAGCGTGGAAATAAATGGTGGGTGGTCCGATAGCGGAAATCATAGAAGGTGGTCCATCGAATCTTAAACGAGGCTCTGATACCATGTTAAGAAATGTGGTTGGGTCTAACTCATCTCTACAAAATCGGTTAGTAGGGTGAGGATTGTCCCCACTTATAAAGACATGTTCAGGCTATATAATATCTGATGTGAAATTCTTAACATTATTAGTACGAAAATTATAAACTCAATTTTATATCTAAATTAAACTTAAAAATAATTTTTTTAATTTAATTTGATACATGAACAAATTTTTATGAATATATGTTAATAAATATTAATAATATAAATAAAACTTACTATATAGTGGTAAGAACATAGAAAAAGTATGTAATTTATTTAACAACAATAAATATTTATTTAAATTGATTTCATATAAAATACATTGTTGTATTGAATTGTTTTTTATTAAATAAAACTTTTATATAATTTGTTTTTCATTCCTAATAAATTATTATATAGAAAAATCATTTTGGTCACAATTTTTTTAATTCATCTTTAAATTTGAATTTTTTAAAAATAAAATTGTTGAATAAATGTATTACTAAAATAAATTTATCATTTTTTCCCGAATTCCTCGTATTTCTCAATATTGCATTTCAAATGCATTATTAATTTTTATTACTTTCAACTAATATTATTTATAATTTTTGTAATGGTAATATTGTTAATAATTTTTGTAATTGTATTTACTATTAAATTTATATTCAAAAGTGATATATAAAAGTATTTTTTGTTGTTAATATAAAAATGAATAATAATATATACTATTTTTTTATTTATCAAAATTTAATTGATACATAATTTCTAAAACTATAAATACAAAAATAACTGATACATAATTTAAAGTACATAAAATAAATAAAATAATAATAGTATGTTAAAGTTGTATTTGAATAAAATCTTTAAATTTAGATTATTATAATTATAGAGAACAAATATATGTAAATTTTAAATATATATTTTTTCTAACAAAACCTGTGGTGTGGGATGCAGTGGTCATATATATATATATATATATATATATATATATATATATATATATATATATATATATATATATATATATATATATATATATATATATATATATATATATATATATATATATATAAATTATAAGAGATAGAATAAGAGTCTGTTTGGTTCGAGGTAGAGCGAGAGGAGGGGAGGAAATATTTATAAAGAATTGTGTTTGGTTCAATTTTTAGGAGGGGAGGGGAGCAAAATCCCTCCAAATGACACTTTTTGAGTTCCCTG
Source organism: Vicia villosa (assembly GCF_029867415.1). NCBI lineage: Eukaryota > Viridiplantae > Streptophyta > Magnoliopsida > Fabales > Fabaceae > Vicia > Vicia villosa. Next base: position 75,442,793 of record NC_081182.1, read on the forward strand.
AATCGGGGGAATTCGGAGGGGGAGGGAATCCGAGTTTTATTTTAATATATTTACTAAAATATCCTCAGTTTTATTTTATTATTTAAAAATTATTATTTTCTTTTATGTTACTGCTTTTCTTTTTGCGATTTTTTCTCTATTGTTTCCCTCAAGTTATTATAATTATTCTTCACCTTCAAATTATTTTTTATTTTTTTATTTAATAAAAATTATAATTCCTGTATTTTTTGTTTTTTATTATAATTTATTTTATGTATTCAAAAGTTGTTATCAACGCATAATTTATTTTGGGTGCAGTTACCGTGCATAGATAAAAATCTATGCACCATGCATAGATTATTATGGACCCTTGGATCAAATTCTAGACATCAATTGTTATTACTCAATACTCACCACTCAATACTTAATACTCAATACTGGATTAAAAACATGATCGAATGGCTTATGTAGGCTTATGCGTGGTGCATAAGTAAATCCTTATGCATATTAGCCAAAGCCATTTATTTTGTGTCGAGAGTTATAATACGAATCAAGTGTACTCATTTTTTTTAATGTTATGCGGTAAGTTATGACTTTTTAATCACTCAATTATACAAATATTATTTCCAAAAAAATATTTATGAAATTTCCATCTTTGAATATCATTTCACTTAGATAAAATTACAAGGATAAAATTGTAAATTATTATTAAAATCCCTCTCCTTCCCTCATGAACCAAACATATTTTTAAACGAAATCTCTCTCTTCCCCTCCCCTCCCCTTGTTTGAACCAAACATATATATAATTACAAAAAATCTCTCCCCTCCCCTCCCCTTCTCTTCCCTCCATTAAAATTCCCCCCTCCCCTCCCCTCATTTGAACCAAAGAGACCCTAAGAGTAGTTGACAAGACAAGTTTCTAGACATCCATGGTCATCACAATAATCTTCTAATATTAACTCAAATATAGTGTTTAATATTTCTTATTGACTTATCATATTACTAAACAATTGTATATAATAAATTAAATACAATATTTTATATATAATGTATAATAAGCATGCAAGTCAAGGAAAAAGTAATAAAAATGACTAATAAAAAATGTAATTTAAAAATAACTCTAAAATCCCTTTTATTTTGCCTATAAATAATGTTCTTGAATCTTCATTAAGACTACAAAAATAAAAATCAACACTTCAAAAGAACCCAGGAATCTTATAAAAACATCTGATTTCAAAATGGGTTCAAAGAGTGTTGCATCTATTATCATTGCCATCTTTTGCCTAAACATCATCTTCTCTGCTAGTTTAAGCTCTGCCCAAGTGCCAACTACTTCAACATCGAATCATTGTCCTGATTTGCGTATTTGTGTCAATGTGTTGAAAGATTTGGTGTCCGTTATAATTGGTGCTCCACAGTGCAAGCCATGCTGCCCCTTAATCGCTGGTCTTATCGATGTTGAAGCCCATGCTTGCATTTGCACAGCTGTTAAAGGTCAAATTTTGGGAATAGACATTAATATTCCCATAAAAGTTTTACTCAATGTATGTGGACGTAAGGTCCCTGCCGGTCCTGTATGTTAACATAATTTACCATTGTCAAATAACATGGACTACTCTTATTGTATTAGTCACCAATAATGTATGTCGATGAATTTTTGCATCGATGTATTTTTATTTAATATATGATGTTGATGAATGATGATTTTATTATTTCAGTTAATTATATATTGTCAAATTATAAAATTTAATAATTTTCTTTTCAAATACAAGTTAACAATGTTAAAAACTATATGCATTTAAAAACATACAAACCGACCAGCAGCACAAGGTCTCCAACTTTTTCAATATTATGGTATAATGTTAAATAGAATATTTTTAAAAAATTTATTACTCAACTAAAATTATCTTCAATTTTTTACACGGAGCCTAAAAAAAAATTTAAGATAAGGTATAATTTATAAAATATTAAACTTATGACAAAAAGTAATTCGTATTAAATATCTTTGGATAATACAAAAAACTTTAATCGAGAGTTTTTTTTTTTAATTTAAATTAGATTTTGAAAGAGATTTAGATGTAAGGGGTCTTCAATCTTTATAAGTGACTTATTAAACCATAAAATATATATTATGTTGTTATTTGGCTGGATCCAAAGTATTGAGCAACTAAAAAATTCCAAATAATTTTAGTATATCCTTCAATATTTGCAAATATTTTTGAGGTTTAATAAAATTTTATCTCTGTCATATAAGTAATTTCGGGTTTGCTTCTCTATAAAAAAAAGTTGTAAATCTAATCTTATAACATTAAAATTGTGTCGTTTTAGACCTTGTAAAAAATGACTCAACAAAAACGTTTGTGTGACGCGCTGACTAAACTTATTTTTTGTTTTAATGATAATAAGCTAATGATAAATTATTATTATTATTTATAAATTGATTTTAATTCCATGCGGCCTCATTTATCAATTGTTTTAATACGTAATAGTTTCTTTCTTCATATTTAATTACTTATTATTTTTAACCATTAGATTGAGAAGAATCAATGTACTAGATTTGGAGTAAGTTTTAATAACTTACTCTTAGATTAAGAATATACCTCCTCATATATATATATATATATATATATATATATATATATATATATATATATATATATATATATATATATATATATATATATATATATATATATATATATGAGGAGGGTTATATTGACTCCAAGAGTAAGAGTTCAACACTTACTCCAAATCATAACCATTGATTATCATTAATCCAACGGTTTTAATTAAAGTTTTATATAAAAAAATATTTCCAAAAATAAATAGATTAAATGATCAATTAAAACCGTTAGATTAATGAAAATCAATGGTTATGATTTGGAGTAAGTGTTGAACACTTACTCTTGGAGTCAATATAACCCTCCTCTCTCTCTCTCTCTCTCTCTCTCTCTCTCTCTCTCTCTCTCTCTCTCTCTCTCTCTCTCTCTCTCTCTCTCTCTCTCTCTCTCTCTCTCTCTCTCTCTCTCTCTCTCTCTCTCTCTCTCTCTCTATATATATATATATATATATATATATATATATATATATATATATATATAAAAGTTCAAATGACACCAAGATATCAAAGTTTAATTTGACACCGAATCTCAACCGTTAATAGTACTCGATCAAACGGTCATATAAATAGCATTTTTTTTAGGAAAAAATAAGCTATATATTTTTTAAATTATTTTATTTAATATGACCGTTTGATCAATTCTTTTAACAATTGGGATTTGATGTCAAATTAAATTTTGACACCTTTGTGTCATTTGATCATATCTCATATATATATATATATATATATATATATATATATATATATATATATATATATATATATATATATATATATATATATATATATAGAAATTTTGTTCTTGAGGGGACAAATGTTGAAAACGATGTTGGAATAACTGGTTCAACAAGTTATACCAATATGACAACAATAAAAGCAATAATATCACAATATAGAAGGTAATAAATTAACACAAGAAATTGGTAACCTAATTCGGTGAAATCACACCTATGTCTGGAGGGAACTCTATCCAAGAAAGAAAATTTACTACTTCGAATTAGTACGATTAGTCATATAGAAACATCAACCCTTATGATATTTATTGAAGTATGCCTTAAAACTTTGTTGATGAAGAGAAAGAAGATATATTTTGAGATTTCCAGAAATTAGAAAGCCGAAAAGTAATCTGATTCGAGTAATTTACGGATATCGGGTTTTCTCGGTTCGGTTCATTGATCCATTCATTAATGTTAGAATATTTTATATTAATTTGAAGATCATATAAATTAATATAAAAAGATATTATAAGATATTTATAATATTCTAAAAGATATTATAAGATATATATTTATGATATTCTAAAAGATATTATAATATATATATATATATATATATATATATATATATATATATATATATATATATATATATATATTTATTTATAATAGTCAAGATATTATAAAATATTTATAATATTTGAGAGATATTATAAGATTATAATAATATATTTTATTCTAACAATATAGGAGATATGTTTTGGGATTTGTTATGGATTTGTTGGATTTTGGCTATTATAAATATGTATCTCTTCTATTATTATAGTGTGACAATCTTAGAACTTACAACAACAAGGGAGAATAAGGGTTTAGGAAATTCCAAGAGAAAACTTAGAAAGGCAAAGGTTTTTGGGAAACCTTTGGAGTTATCTATGGGGCTTGAGAAATACTTTTAAACACCTTGCATTTGAGTGATACTTATATTGAGAGTTGGAGAGGTTGAGAAACACTTGGGTAGAAAATAGAGTTTGATCTTTGGAAATTGTGAAGGCTATTTTCTTATAACTCATCTGTAATCTCTTGTAACAACTTCCTGAGTATAGTGAATTGGAGAGCTTCTCTCTCCCTCAAAGTAGGTCGTTTGATCAAACTGGGTAAACAAACCTTCGTCTTTTTCTTGCCTTATTCTGTTATACTATATGTGTACAAATTATTATTGTTGTAGACCATTTATTTTGGTTGCTACTATTCTTTGCCTCACAAATTGATATTGAATTTTATCGTAATTCACAACAAGATTCACAAAAAATGGTGTGGTGAGCATGGAGCAAAGAGGTATTGTTTACAAGTGAGCACCATGGTTAGATGGGAGATTCAGAAATTTTCCGATAAAAACGACTTCGGGTTGTGGAAAATTAAGATGCAAGCAATTTTAATTCAAGAGAAGTGTACCGATGCTTTGAAGAGTGAAGCATTTATGCTTGTAGGTCTTACACAGGTATAGAAGACCGAGATGATGGATAAGGCCAGTAGTGCCATTATCTTGTGCCTCGGGGATAAAGTTCTAAGAGAAGTTTCCAAGGAGAAAACTGCAGTTTCTATGTGGGAAAAACTTGAATCATTGTATATGACAAAGTTTTTGGTTCATAGGTTATATCTGAAACAACAACTCTATTCATTCCGAATGGTTGAGTATAAATCCATAGTTGAACAACTTAAAGAATTTCACAAGATTATCAATGATCTTGAGAATATTGAAGTGAAGATTGATGATAAGGACAAGACTTTGCTCTTGTTGAGTTCATTACCCAGATCCTTTGAGAACCTTAAGGATGCCCTTCTTTATGGTAAGGAAGGTACTATTACTTTGGAAGAAGTCCAAACAACAGTAAAATCCAAAGAATTTCAAAGTCGAAAGATTTGAAGATTGAAGATAGTGGTGAAGGCTTAAATGTGTCAAGAGGAGGAGGTGGGCGTAAAGGGATGTCCAAATCAAAGAGGTCTGACAAGTCAAAGGTAAAATGTTTTAATTATCAAAAAATCGGTCACTTTAAAAGGGATTGCCCTAAGATAAAGGGCAATGAAGATTCTGTTCAAGCTGTTGTTGCCTTGGGTGAGGAAAGTTATGAGGATGCCGGTGTACTAGTATTATCGAGTTTGGAAACTAGAGATAGATGGATCATTGACTCGGGTTGCTCTTATCACATGTGTCCAAGAATAGAATACTTTGAAACTTTGAAGATGGTGCAAGGTGGATTTGTTCGCCTTGGTGATAATAAGACTTGCAAGGTTCATGGTATTGGTACGGTCAGACTTAAAATGTTTGATGATCGTGAACTTCTAATTCATAATGTGAAGTATGTTCCAGAACTCAAGCGAAATTTGTTATCTATAAGTATGTTTGATGATCTAGGCTATTGCACTAGAGTTGAATATGGAGTGTTGAAGATTTCACATGATGAATTGATTATTGCTAAAGAGTTCAAAATATATGGTCTATATATTTTAGAAGATTCAAATGTTGTTATTAATTCATCATTAACTAGTGGAAGCTTTCATGACAAGGAAGAACTATGGGATTCGGGTTTAAGGCATTATGAATGCCTTGAGAAAGTTTCAGAGGAGTATAATAAATTTTGCAGAAATCAAGGGATAAAAATACATCTTACCGCTGAGTTGTTATTGAGTTTTTGGGGAAGAGCTGAGGCTAAAGCAACTTACTTGGTTGATAGAAAAATTCTTCAGAGGGAGAATAGGGAAAACCAAGGGAGAAACTTGGTAGAAACTATAACGGAGAAAACTCAGATTTAGGTGGAGTTTCCTACTATGGATACTAGTAGTAGTGAGGAAAAAGTTACAGAGATCTCTGTTTATTATTTGACTCATGATAAGGTAAGGAGGATTTTTGTAGCAACTCAAAGGGACAATTATGCAAGACTTGGATATTAAGTTTTTAATGTGGCTGAAGCACTGCAAAATAAAAGAAGAAAAACCTTAAGGAAGGCATTTGAAAATAGGTGGAATCAAAGGTGGTTGAAAAATCATACTTGTAGGCTCGTTAAATTACATAAGAAGAAAAAGGTAATTGGAAACAAGTGGATGCAAATGGCAAGATCAAGATTCAAGGGTTCTCTAAATTTGATCAAGGTAATTGATTAGAGTTTCAACTTGGTATTGAGAAGCACTGTTGTTCATTTTTAATTGGTATCAACACGATTTAAAGTCAAGGTGGAGATTATTGAAGTATACATTAGAACCTTTGTTGATGAAGATAAAGAAGATATATTTTGAGATTTCCAGAAATCAGAAAGCCGAAAAGTAATCTGATTCGAGCAATTTTGCGGGTATCAGATTCTGTCGGTTCGGTTCATTAATCCATTCATTAATGTTAGAATATTTTATATTAATTTGGAGATCATATAAATTAATATAAAAAATATTATAAGATATTTATAATATTCTAAAAGTTATTATTTAAGATATATATTTTTTTATATTCTAAAAGATATTATAAGGTATATATATTTATAATAGTCTAGATATTATAAAATATTTATAATATTTGAGAGATATTATAAGATTATAATAAAATATTTTTATTCTAACAATAAAGGAGATATGTTTTGGGATTTGTTATAGATTTGTTGGATTTTTGCTATTATAAATATGTATCTCTTCTATTATTACAGTGTGACAATCTTAAAACTTACAACAACAAGGGAGAATAAGGGTTTAGGGAATTTCAAGGGAAAACTTAGAAAGGCAAAAGTTTTTGGGAAACCTTTGGAGTTATCTAAGAGGATTGAGAAATACTTTTAAACACCTTGAGTTTGAGTGATTCTTATATTGAGAGTTGGAGAGGTTGGGAAACACTTGGGTAGAAAATATGATTCGTTCTTTGGGAACTAAGACTATTTTCTAGTAACTCATCTGTAATATATTATAACAACTTTCTGAGATAATGAATTGGAGAGTTGTTCTCTCCCCTAGAGTAGATCATTTAATGAAACTGGGTAAACAAACCTTTGTCTTTTTCTCGCCTTATTCTGTTATATTATCTGTGTACGAATTATTATTGCTGTATACCATTTATTTTGGTTGCTACTATTCTTTGCTTCACAAATTGATATTGAATTTTGTTGTAATTCACAACAATATTCAATCCATATTCCTAATCCTAGTGGCTTTCTACTTAGGACTCCTCCTAAATATGAGAACCACTCTGACTTTCTCTCAATCACTAGCCCTTTAGTGATAAACTTCAATAACAACTAATTTGATCATTGAATTTACAATGCAACTAAGACAAACCAACAACTATTGCAAGTTATTGAAACATAGAGTGATGTACAACAAAGATTCAACAATAATCCTTATGAGGGCATTAACGTAGAATACAAGAAACAAATGACTCACAAATCCTAGCACAAAGAACCTAGTCCTTGCACACATAACTCACGCCTAAACACTAGAATTGGGTCTCCTTATATAGCAATGTCTTTTGGGTTTTTTCTCCTTGGATATTTGAATTAAAATCGTCCAAAATAATAACTGACTTAGTTGGATATGATATGTTGTATTAGTACCAATTAGTACTAAACACGTCAAATATCAACAGATAGTAGTAGTTAGTAGTCATAAAAAATTACCCCTACACACCATTACTCCCGCATTTTGCCACAATTTGGAAAAGATAATCCTTAGAAATATTTGTCAGACATCATAGAGGTTAGTATGTTAGCACATACACACATCAGATCAATAGTAGACAAATATATGGAGAGATGTTAAACCCGATGCTAGAGCATTAATCCTTTAGAAAAGAGATGTAACTTAGTCCATCAGATCATATAGAAGGTTACATCATTATTACAACCCAAAAAGGTACCTATAAAAGGCCCAAAATTATAAAAGAAGTAGTTAAAATATCAGCCACCACATGTCGGATAAGATATCTGGCATATCCTGGTTGACAACATCAGAAAACTTAATCTTCAAAGTTACCCTACTCTTCTTCACTTCCATACTCACTTCCAGAATCCTCTTTGTCATTCTTATCTTCTTTTCTCTCATCCTTTTCATTTGTCAACAACATGATCAAATCATCCATCTTCTTCCTCCGGATGGTGCTTGAAGTAATTGTTGCCTGTAAAGTCTTGGACACATCCATTAGTTCTTGTAGAACATCATCTTTGGTGGCTTTAGACGCATAAGAGAAACTCTCACTAACTGCATGAATTTTGTTCCTTGGTACCATATTGTTTGGGAAATGTGATCCAAAAAAGAGCATGTAGTCCAAAATCAGTGGACGTGGCTTTTTGCTATTGATTTCATGTGTATGCACTATGTTAGGGGTGTTGCTTCAATATGATTCCAATGATTAAACGGGGAAACATAATGGGATGTTTCACAACATAAGAGTCAACATGTTTCATTATTTGATCAAACTGTATTAGTGATGACATGATGACATGTTAGAAATATTTGACTTGACTTTATGCATGTGGTACCAACAGGGCATAAGCTCTCTCCACGTGCCAGATAATGGGCAATAACAAGGCATGAGTCCTTAGCAACAGGGCATGAGCCCTTAGCAACAGGGCATGAGCCCTCAACGATTTGCCAATCCAGGCCAACAACAAGGCATAAGTCTTCAACCATGAAATGCATGCAACATCGATAATGCAACAACATGATTATACAATTCCAGAGCATAAGCCCTTAAAAATCTGCCCTTTCAGGCCAACAACAACAACAACGTCATTTGCATTATATTCTGCAATTTATAAAATCATAATTCCTACAACATCATCGTTAATCATCACAAAATCCTCACACTTCGTATGACACTGACACTCGAGGCATAAGTCTCCAACAGAAAAATGGTATTTTCAAATACTAAAATTATGATCATGTTAAAGAAAATATTTTTAACATCCCAACGGTCCAAACGGTGCGTCAAACAGACACCAGAGTCAAAAGATATGGATTTTCAAAGTTTTAGAAAATTTACTCCCAACACAGTGGTAACCTATTACCATAACTGGGTAACCGGTTACGAATCCTCGTAACCCAAAAACCACGCCTCTGTCCCGTTTGGTAATCAGTTACCATAACTGGGTAACTGGTTACTCTTTTCAAAACTCAAAAAGACATGCTACTATTTAGTTGGATAACCGGTTACCATAATTGGGTAACCAATTACCTATTCACGTATTTGCCCAATTTTTCCAAAATTACACTGGGTAACCGGTTACCATAATTGGGTAATTGATTCCTCTGCGTTCAGAGCCAAAAATTATGCAATTTTACTACTACAAAAATCCCCACTTTTTACTCCAAAATCCAATTTGTAATCAACAGAAAATCAGTCCAAACATAGAATTCATGATACATACACAACACAATAATCCTAAACATGTTATCACATCAAATTCACCAATTGCAATCAATTATAGGGATTAATCCATGAATATCCACACTAAAGCCTAACCTACAAATTATCCCCACATACCCATAATTATACCTCCTATTAGAAAGTTGGAACCCCACCCTTACCTTGGCAAAAATTCTTCAAAACTCTCTTTCTCTCTCTCTCTCTCTCTCTCTCTCTCTCTCTCTCTCTCTCTCTCTCTCTCTCTCTCTCTCTCTCTCCTCTCTCTCTCTCTCTCTCTCTCTCTCTCTCTCTCTCTCTCAATGGAGGTTCCCTTTTTTCCCTTGCTCTGCCCCTCTCTTTCTCCAGACACGATGGCTTCACAATTCTCTCTCCCCCTAATTTCCTTCCCTTTACTACTTTAACACTTGGACCTTTAATATGATAACCCCATATTACCCCCACTAACTCTCTCAAGCTAAATTAAATAATTCTCTCAATTCTAAATAATTATTTTCCAAATAATTATTTCCCATTACTATATTTTCTTTTAAATAATTATCTCTAAAACTAGTAATTCCCACTAAATAATTTAAATTCTAATAAATCTCCGACAACTCTAATTCATCACTAAACAACGTAGAACACCGACAAACCAACAATTGCATCAAATAAATCATAAACAATCGATAAAATAATAGATAATTATTCGGGGCGTTACAGTTCTTGTCAATTGTCGACCAAAAGTCAACAATTGACAAAAAATTCAACTATGACAAAAAATGTAGATTTTCATGTAATTCACTATTTTTGCAATGTTTTCCTTGTATATGTATGAATTTCCCCCTTTGACTTATATGTTTGACTTTTTCAATGTAACTTGCTCATTAAGTAATGAAGTACTTTTCTTTCTCTTAAATTTTTTTAATTTGAATTGAATGTATCTACTTCTCTTGAATAAATCATCTTGATTAATAGCTAACAACCCAATTCCATGGTTGAAATACAGAAAGAAATTTCATAAGACTTGGTCAACTATTTGACTAAAAGTCAACTATAACCATGAATAACTTCCAAACCTTTTCCTTCCATGATGTACACCAATATTATAATCATGCCTTAAACATGAATGGAGATTCCATATATTAGGTCAAAAAGTCAACCACATAATCTTATATGATGACTTGTTTCATAAGCACACAACACGAAAACCTAATTCCATGAGGTCTATAGCATGACAACTTGATCAAATAGCATCCAATGGATTCCACAAAACCTTGTACCATATGTCACAAATGAAAATCAGTCCTAGTCATCTGATTCACAACCCATTTTTTAAACCCAGTTGAAATTCAAGCATTATGGACGCTTTGAACCAATGTATGCACATGAATGAATGTCTTACTGAGAATGAATGTTTTGTGGTAGAATCAAAAGCTATGAGCCAGATAAATTGAGTGAAGGGTAGGGAAAATTTGGGGTATGACACCTGCTTTTGCTGAACCAACTATCTCTTCTACCTCGTTGCACACTAAATTTACTTCAATTTTAGGGTAAAATGAGATAGCTAGGAATAATTGATGGACCAAGATTTGGATAGAGAGTGACTCTCTCTTGATAGTTCAAGTCTTCTCCGAGGATATTTTAGTGCCCAGAATAATTGATGGACCAAGATCACTGTAAAAATATAATTGTAAATATCACTTTTATCATTTCTCACATTTATATAGAAAAAATTTTCGTGCGGATTTTTTTTTGGCTAACCTTGGGTGCACTCTTCCCTCGTTAACAATTTTTAGTTCCTTTCGTTTGGGGATAAGGAATGACTTTGTATAAAATAAGTTATGATTGTCTTTTTCAGATCAGTAATGCTACCTTGGCACTGAATATGACACCAAATACTTACATCCGACTACTGTTTACCGTATTTATACGGTGAATAATATAACAATATTTATTTTTAAATAAAAATATTATTTATAAAAAAAAGTGTGTTAATATTATTTTGTAATACAAATATAATATTGTGTCATTAACCAAATTCATCATTTCGGAAATCTGCTTTTTTAGTTGTCCCTCTATTTCAATTCAAAACTCTTCTCAACGTTTCTCTCTTTTCATTCTTCCACCTTAGGGGTGGTTTTTGGCTATTTTTGGCTAAAAATCACCCCTCAACACCGTTTTTCTTTCTCTTTTTGTTTAAATAAGTGGTTATCCATACAGATTTGCTTCTTGTTTTGTGTGTTTTTAAGTTTTCATCGTCTTGTACGGTGTTAGTTGGTTTTCCCGTCTTAGTACGGTGTTTGTTGGTTTTCCCGTCTTAGTACGGTGTTTGTTGGTTCAAATTGACACATTCATTTTAAATCATTGCAGATCCGAGGAAGACTTGGGCGTCAATGTTGCAGATCCAGAAATATGAATATTCTGGTGACTTTTATTTTGTCATATTTGTAGGCACTTACATGTTGTTGTTGCATGCTATTAACCTAGGTGCTGCGAGATTGTTTGCAGATTCACCTTTTTCAGTTTTTAGCGATCTTGAATTTGTAATGATCGATGTATTTTTAATTTGAATTAATGAATATCTTTTTAGTCAAAAAAAAAAAACCAAATTCATCATTTCATTTACCACAAAATTAATGTACTTAATTTACTTACAATTTATTGATTACTTTCTACTTCATTAATCAATAAAATACATAATATCTTTACAATCAATTAACCAACTTTATTTACTACTTAAGACTTTTCTTTTAATGTTTGAGAACTCATTATTATGAATTATAATAACCAACTTTATACATAACATTAACCATGGTTGATTTACCACGTAAGACTTAGTTTTTGATGGCTGAACATTCAATAACCTAATTATGATTATATTAACCAATTTATAATACTTAATTAACCAATTTTATTTTTTCATTTAAAATTATTTTTTAACCTCAAGACATATATTAACCAAACTATAAATTATATTAACCAAATTTATACACATTGTTAACTAAAATTAAATTACAGAAAAAATATTAAAAATAAAATTATGAATGTATTTATTAGTGTCATACGAAGTAGGTGTAAAAATTAGTATCAAAATAGCATTTATCTTTTTGAATTTGTTTTGAGTTGAGAAACTATTGGCTATATTCCTTTTTTTTTTATCACATAGAGCCATTATTTATAAAAAAAAAATGCATATATTTTATCATTTTAGAAATATTAATGCTTCATAGAGAAAGCATCTCCTTCCCATCTTTCCTTTTCTATGTACTTGATTTGATAGGAAAACAGCTATATTTGTCCATTATTTAAACGAGATATGCCAACGCAAGTGATCGCATAGATTCTTGTGTGTGAAGTGAGCAGGATGAATAAAAGGAAACTTTATTATTGTTGCTTTTCATGTCAAACACAAACAGAAGAAAGGTTTGTTTTGATAAAAGGAATAAAAGGATAATAGCTAACATCTTGTCAAATAAAGAGAGGATAATAGTAACATATATGCTCACACAGCTTGATAATGGTATTTGAAAAAAAAAGTAAAGGGGAGAAGTAGACAATAAGCTCAATTACTATTAGAATATTATTGTCAAATATTCTAAAATTGTGCATTAAGTGCGGCATATATACCATTTACCTAGTTGGATTTATATACTAAAAAACCTTTATAAATTTGATCTGACTAAACCATTTGCCTCAGATATTTTCAATTTTCTACCATAAAATATCGTAGATCTTTTATAGAAAGTGCAAATATTTATGCATAATAGGGGTATTCGCGGTGCGATTTGGGCGGTTTTGAGGAAAAAATCATCCAAACCGCAAGAGAAAAAATCGTGCGGTTTGGATTGGTTCGGTTTAAAAAAAATCTGAACCAAACCAAATCAAACTAATGCGGTTTGGTTCGGTTCGGTTGGTTCGATTTTTTATAAATATTTTATTGAACCATACATATATATATATATAGATGACAATATAAGTTTGTATTTAGACATTCATACACTATTAGATAACAACAAAATTCATCATATTTTGACAACAACTTTCTATTTAATATATAAAAATTAAATTAGACAAAAGTGGAATAATAAACATAAAATAATAGTATAAAACAATATAAAAAAATATTAGAATGAAACAAAAAAGTAGAAGAGACGAGAGATTAGTGAAGGTGAAAAAGAAAAAACAAAAGAGTTGAGAGATTAGAGAAGAAGATGTGCGATAAAAACGAAACTGAAATAGGGAACATTTGCATAAAAAACAAAGCTGAAATAGGGAACATTTGCATAAGAGAATAGAGATTATAGAAAAAGAGAGAAGATGTATGTGGCAAAGAAGGCGTGATAATGCTATTAGAGATCTGAGAAGATCGGAACTAAAATCATATGTGTAAGGATGAGAAAATTATTCGTAATCATAAGGTTAAGGTGTAATCGATTTAAGTTCGGGTTGGATGTGAGTTAAGTAAAAGTTAGGTTGTAACATAATGTGGTTTGATTCGGTTTGGTTCGGTTTACAAAATACAAAATACAAACCGCAAACCGAACCGAACCGTGCGGTTTTGTTAAAAGATGACCCAAACTAATCCGAATCAAATGCGGTTTTTTGCGGTTTCGGTTTGGTTTAGTTTGGTTTGCGGTTTTCTATTGGGTTAGCTTGATTTTGAACACCCCTAATAATAATGTTGTATTTCTTAAAATAATAAATATAATTTTTTAAATGACTAATTTTATTTTTCAAAAGAGAGTAGTGACACACTTTATTGTAAAATCAATTATTATCAATTGAAAATCAATTAATCCGATAAATAATAATAGTAATGTTTTCTTCTATCTTTTATATTTGACATTTTTAATTATTTCAACTTTTTCTATTGTTTCTATTTTGAAATAGTCATTTTCATTTTGAATCAATTTTTTTTAGATATTTTATTAGAAAAAATGATTATTATTTACAATGGAATAGTAATTTAAATGATTATTTTGTTATAAATATTTTATATATTCAAAGAACTAAATTTAATATATGTTTGTGATTTAAAGAATTTTTTCAAAATAAAAACAACTAAAAATAATCAAATACTTTTAAAGACCAAATATAAAAGACTCATTTAGAAAACATTTCATCAATTAAAATTGAATAACATCTTCACTTTAAGTTGACTTTCACATTCATAAATTATCACTACATGTATGTCCTAGATAATTTTGGACTATGTTCAATAAAAGTAGACTACTAAAATTGTACAAATTTAAAGAAAAGAATGTCAAAGAAACCTAGTTCAAAAACATAGATATCTCGAGAAAAATTTAAGAATTTTAACAATCGTTGAGAAAATGAACCGTTGTTAGAAAACAATGCAAATGTCTTAGTGTGCATTAATAGTTAAGAATAGATTCTTATAATATGCACCATTCATTTATCAATGTCAATGATGCTAATGGGTAAGAACTTGTTCTTGCATATAAGTAGTACTAACATACAAATATGCATAAGAGAGTTTTAAGCCAGACAACTTACTTGGTGAGTGGTGAATGCTGAACAATTCTGATCGTTCAAAAATATCCATAATCAATAATCTGTTCACATTTACTTATAAAACAATATTAGTATCATAATCTTAATTTTAAGAGTGATAAGCTTCTTTGTTGATTTTTTTTTTAACGAAGTGGTAATAGCCACCAGTAGGGGTGGAAATAGGCTAGGCTAGGCTAGGCTTTAGAAGGCCTGAGCCTGACCTACGATAAACTTAAAAGGCCTAAGCCTGGCCTAAGGCCTATCATAGGCTCAATTTTTTAGCCTGGCCTGGCCTTTTTAAAAGCCTGGCCTGGCCTGAAAGCCTATTTAAAAAGCCTGTATTCCATTAAAGTTTTTAATTAATCTATATAACTTAAGAAGTCTTGTAGGTCGGCCTATATATACATATATAAGTGAACCTATTTAGCATTTGTTATATATATATATATATATTTATATAGGGTAGCCTATTTAGCTTTTTTTCTAATATATATGCATACATGAACCAACTTATTTAACATATCTCTAATATATATGAAAATATAGACCGGCCTATAAGGCTTCATAGGCCTTTTTAATAGCCTAAGTCTGGCCTATTTAATAAAATAGGCTTTTAAAAAAGCCTAAGCCTGGACTCTTTATTAAATAGGCCTAGCCTGGCCTAAGCCTATGTAGGCTGGGCCGTAGGCCCCTGTAGGCCGGCCTGGCCTATTCCCACCCCTAGCCACCAGAACTCACATAAATACGGCTATTTTTTTTAATGTTGTTAAAAATTTAAATTTTGAAACTTCAAAACTCAAATTTATTTGTGATGTACCTTCCGATCAAAATTTACGCCGCATCGACCAAAATACATGTTGCAACAACTACAATTATGGTAATCAGGGATTACTAATCGCAACATCTGATGTACATTCTTATAAAATTTCACGTCACTATTGAGAATCAAGTGTAAGAAAGAAGTTTCATATTGGTTATAAAAGAGAAGAATAAATACTTTATAAGTGAGAGAACCCACTAACATATAACCTTAAGATTTTAAGTGGACAAATGGTATATTTGTCACAAAGGTGTGTGTTCCAAGTTTAACAGAATGATCGCAATCGCAGCATCCAAGCGCATGTGTGACAGCGCATTGTTATTTAAAATCATGGTTTTAACTTTCCCTCTCTATCACAATACCTGTAATTTTATTATATCTCAGCATGATTCTCTCTGCAACACAATCCACCGTTGCTTAATATTCCCCCTCTCAACAAGAGAACCTATCTATTCTATTCTATTCTATCTTTCTGCAATTCCCTACTTTCTCTTCATTGCTTTCCAAGCCAAGAATCTCTCCCTCTACCACTTCCATCTCAGATTCTTCTCCTCTCTTTTTCAACCACTATTAACCATGTTTCATTTACTCTTCTTTTCATCTCTCTCTCTCCAGACCCTTCTTTTCTCTCCCCATCGTTTTCATTTCCATTCTTCCTTTTGCCTTCTTTTGCTCTCACATAGCCAGAAAAACTATACATATAACCTTCAACCATCGTTATGACTCCATCTTCAGATATCAACCATCTTTCTAACCCTTGCATATATGGTATTTTACTTCTCTCTTTTTTGTTCCTTCTATATCATTAATTATGAGACTTTACAATCTCAAGAAGCTATTTTTTTAAAAAATTTAATAACTCTTTGTTCTGTGTTTTTAGTTTTTATTGATTTTAGTATATGCGCATGGATGGTTATTCTCCATGTTTTTCATTTTACATTGCATATGATATGATGCCAAGGTTATGTAAAGCATGCTATATGGTAGAGACCGTTTGAGTTGACTTATTTGAATTTATTTACCTATTAAACACTTATGAGATTGTTTGAAAGAACTTATTGAAACAACTTATGATATCTGCGTACGTAGTTCTTAGCTTATTTATATAAGCTCTATGCTTCCGAGGATGTCTTAAGAAAATAGTTTATAGCTTATATGAAAATTATTTGACTTCATGTTATTTTTTGTCATAAAAATTGTTTATATATAAGCACTTATTAGATAAATGCTTATGCTATAAGAGCTTAATTATGTTGTGTATACCACCAGGACTCTAGTTGATTGATACACACAATTTGATTTATACTATGATTTAACTATTTCAATTAAACCCTTTATTGTTGTTGCAATTTTGTTGGGAAGCAGGGGATTTTTCTTCTTCATACTCAGAAAGAAAATCTGGTTTTATGAAATGGTTTGGTAAGATTTTCAAAATTGGGTCCAATAGAGGAAGAGTTGGTGGTCATCATCTTCGGCCGCCTATAGAAGAAAACATGGCGTGGCGAGCTCCACCTAGATCATTGGTAAACAGAATTACCGACTAAACTATCTGTTTTTGTTTTTTTTTCATTGATACCTTAATGATAACAATATTTTTTGTAATCAATATTTTTTATGCGAATAGGATAACCGTGCTAGAACGAAAAAGGAGGATGAGGATTTGAGCAATGCGATTGCACTTTCTTTGAATGAAGATTTAAAGATACCAGCAGGTAGGAGCTGATTCTGAAGAAATTTCTTGTTCGATTGCTATAGTAATTTGGATACTCGTGGATTAAACTTTTATTTCTATTTTCTCATTAAGGATATAGATGGCGAACGGGAGCTAATGATGATTATGCAAAGGGACTTCAGGATCGTATGCAGTCGTCTCTACACCCTCCATATGCCCCTTTACCTTATTATCCCCGGGGATACAGGTAAAAAGATTTCTTCTAATTTGAGTGATACTTCAATAGCATGATTGTTGGAACTTGTTATTGACTACTTCTAGCCAACATTGTAGAAGTCAAGATTTCTCTGACGTTGTGTGTGTATGTATGTATGTGTATGTAATGCATGTTCGCGTGTTGTAACATTATAACTTATACAACTGATGATCTGCAGCATGCCATCGCATACCAGATTATGTGGAGGGTGCAACAAGGAGATACTCTACGGAAATTGTTTGGGAGTCGAACAAAGTTATTATCATCCAGACTGCTTTCGATGTCACTCTTGTCATCATCCTATTACCGAGCGTGAGGTAGTTAAATCCTCTTGAAATTTACATTTACTGTCACAGCATCCAGATGCATTCGTAAATTCATGTTATTGAAGCTTACAAAAGCATTGATTGTTGTAACATTTATCTTCTATCCATCTCTTACCGCCTTTTGTTTCTGTTGATCCAAGTTTTCTTTGTCAGGGAAGCATCCATATCACAAATATTGTTTCAAAGAATTGAGCCATCCTAAATGTGAAGTTTGCCGTCATTATGTAAGTTCGTCTTCCCCTTCCTTTGCGTATTCACACTGTCCTACTTCATTATTAGTTTTCTTCAATAGTTAAGGTCACAAGGTTTTAAAATACGATCCATTACTGCGAAAACGACTGTGTCTATTACAATTGACCTATAATCTGTAACACATAATAATTTATTTCACTTGCAGATACCTATAAATGGATCTGGTTTGATTGAGTATAGGTGTCACCCTTATTGGAACCAAAAGTACTGTCCATCTCATGAATATGACAATACGGCTCGATGTTGTAGCTGCGAAAGATTAGAGGTACTAATATATTTTATTATTTCTCTTTTAAAATCTAAGAGATGAAATTTTGCTATATATGTTTCTCTCTTTCTCTGATATGTATATTTTGAATGATCTTGAAGTCTCGGGGAGAAAGATACTTTAGATTGGATGATGGACGGATTTTGTGCTTTGAGTGTATGGAATCGGCTATAACAGATACCGGTGAATGTCAACCTCTTTATCATGCTATTAGAGACTACTACGAAGGAATGAATATGAGAATCGATCAACAAATCCCGATGCTTCTAGTTGGGAGAGAAGCACTTAACGAAGCCATTGTCGGAGAGAAGAATGTAATGAACCATCCACACTTTGTTTATAAGTCATAGAAATTTATCTAATTCCTCTTACTCTTTCTAATTGGATAGTTTTGTCCAGGGTTACCATCACGTTCCGGAAACAAGAGGCTTATGTCTTTCAGAAGAACAAACTGTCACCAGTGTACGATTTTCAAAATTTTTTGCTTTTGTTTTATCAGATTAGAGAATGTTGAAACGGGCTTAAATGTAGTTACGCGTATTTCTGATTTTCTGTTGTTTCAGGTACATAGATGGTCAAAAATAGGTGGCCATCGGTTAATTGGGATGCGAGGTCAACCTCAAAAGTTGATTCGAAAATGTGAAGTTACAGCTATTCTTGTTCTCTATGGTCTTCCGAGGTAGCTATTATTTAACACATGACGGAAACTTTTCCTTTGGTCTCCCTCCAATAACAAGTTTTCTGATATTTTCATGCGATGCAGGTTACTCACAGGTGCTATCCTTGCCCATGAGTTGATGCACGGTTGGTTACGCCTTAAAGGTTACCGCAATCTTGACCCTGCAGTAGAGGAAGGTATTTGTCAGGTTCTTTCTTACATGTGGCTTGACGCGGAAGTCATGTCAGGCTCTAGAACCATGCCATCAATATCCGCGGCTTCATCCTCCTCCTCCTCTTCCTCATCCTCCTACTCATCAAAGAAAGGCGTGAAGTCCAAAGTTGAAAATAAATTGGGCGAGTTTTTCATGAACCAGATTGCTAATGATTCTTCTCCGGCTTATGGTGGAGGCTTTAGATCGGCTAATGCAGCGGTTAATAAATATGGTTTACGTTGTACTCTCGACCATATTCGTTTGACCGGTCAATTCCCTATGTAATATGAACTTCTTCTCTAAGGAGTTTGGATTATAGTGTTCGATGTTGGATTGGTTTCAACAACACTGTAATTTATTTAGTTATAATTTGCATATTTTCAATCCTTATAGATATTATAAATCAAATTATTACATAAATACATTATGAATCAAAGATTTGATTCACATGAATATATAAAATAAGACTAGACCTTAGTATCCTCCATGATGCTGTCATCATCATCACTCTTGTAACCATTGGTTTCCATAGCTTTCATCTGTACTTTCTTATAAATGTACCTCTTTTCTATGAAGACAAAGACTAACACATTCAAAAAACTTATAACTGCCAACAACCAATAAAACTTATCCAAACGGCTCGAGTTTATATCCTTCCCGATCCAACTTTTGCCACTCTTCGCCGTTACATTGTCCACCGCAATGATTAAAAAAGTGCTTAAGAAGCTTCCAATTCCAAACACACTAAAATACAATGCCAATCCCAAGCTTCTCATTGAGTCGGGAACTTCGTCGTAGAAATACTCTTGCATACCAACCATAGAAAACGCATCCCCGACGCCAGCGATCAAGTTCTGTGGTATTAACCAGTACACACTCATAGTGTTTAACTCTGTTTCCCCTGTTCTCGAAACTTCGTGCTCAAGCATTCTAAGTCTCTTAACTTCTACTAAGGCTGAGAGAACCATTATCATGGCGGAGAGTATCAAGCCAATGTTTATCCTGCGAAGGATACTGATCCCCCTTTCGTTTCCGGTGATTTTCCTCATTATTGGAACAAAAACCTTATCGTAAATGGGGACACCGATTAACGTGCCAATGGCAGAAACAGAATTTAGGGAAGCTGGCGGAATTTTGAAACCGTTGCCTATGTTTAAATCTGTAGCAGCTGCTTGTCTGACAAAGAAAGTTGTGCCTTGTGCTCCACATGCTCCAGATGCTAACAAAGTTATCCATATTGGAACTATGTTCAATACAAGCTTTGTCTCCTCCACTCTTGTCAATGTTGCTAATCTCCATGGATTTACTTCCTGCTCAACGTATTCCTCTTCGATTATTGCAGCCTTGTCAAGAAACCTATTTGTTCATCATTACAAGTAATTAACAACCAGTCAGAAAAAATGTATCGAACAAGAGGTGGAAACACGGTAGGATAAGTTAGGTCAAGCTTCACAAGGCATGAGTCTAACCTATTAACTGTCATAGGCTTATTTTAAGGTTCGACCTGATCTTTTTTTATATAGTTCGAGCCAAGCTAAGTGTTAAATAGACTAGGCTATACGCACCTTTTGAACAATCTGGCCTATCTTACACGTAATTTTAACAATTCGTCTCAGTTGGATAAAGTGAATGTGTGATATTCATACCTGAATCTTCTGGTATGGCTCAGAAGTCTTCCTTGAGACTGATCTGAAATTGGAACTCGATACAATAAATCCGGATTTGAAGGACAATGCAAACCCCTTTTCCTTATGGCCGCAACTAGGACCTGTAAAATCGGCAATAGAGGGTTTCCTTCCGTCTTTCGGTACCTGTAAAACGGCTTGCCTATCCAGAAAGTTATGACAGCAATAGCCATAAAGCTAGTAAGTAATAGAGATGAAACTCCCCAGTTGACAACATCTTGAACATAAACAATCACTGTTGAACTAATCAACACTGCAAAGCATAATCCAAAGTTCCACCAGTTGAAGAAAGACAGTTTCTTCTTCATTTCTTCCAAATGACCATCATCAAATTGATCAGCGCCAAAGCTTTGTAAGCATGGCCTAAATCCTCCCGTTCCCAAGGATTTAGCATAAATCGCAAGAAAGAAAACCACCTCGTGAACTTTCCTCGGCCGTTGACATATCTCCGTATTGCATGACCTTAGACTCGGGATGTATTGAGACATTGTCAACAGGCATAGCCCCTGATTCGAGTTTCACAACAATAAATTAGGCTTATTTTTCACGGAAACATGTATATCAGTTCTTGCGCATCTTAAGTATCACCTCGTTTATCCTGCTTTTTATCGAAGTTAGGATAAACGAGGTGATAAAGGACGTGATAATGTAAGCTAACAAAAATTAAAAACATTTACCATCATATATATTAGGGATGACAATTGAACCATATAAAACCGACCAGTGTACGCATCAGCGACAAATCCTCCTATCAGCGGCATTAGAGTTGTTACTCCATACCAGTTGTTTACATTCTTAGCAGCTGTTTTGAGGTCTTCATGAATCACTTCAGTCAGGTAAGTTATAAGGTTCATTGATATTCCATAGTGACTCATCCTTTCACTAATTTCAACCACTGCTCAAAATCAAATAAAATGTGCTACATGTTATTTATTCAACATGCATGCTTGAACACAATTTAACAAACATGAAATAAACTAATGATATCTTACTGATGACAATGAGAGAAGCTTTCCACGCACCGGTCGAAGCGCGAAGAGGAACTCTTCCTTTATAATCAAAAGAACCATCATGCACCCATTTTTCTTCATTACTTTGTTCACTTTTTTCTCCTTTTCTCTTCTCCATATCTTGCTCCATCTTTACAAATGGAAGAGACAAGTTAAAGGGTTTGTTATATACACAATTGAAATTGAAAAGGAAGTGTGATTTCTATGATTGGTGATGTCATAAGTGAGTGACATTTGAAGTGCATGTGGAAAGGGAATTACCCCTTCAGTTTGTTCTGCATTGTTGAAAATGAAGCTGCAAATATAATACGTGAAGTTAAATGAATCTAGTAATTTTAAATTTATGTTTAATAATTATGAAATGGACCTTTTTAGTTCATAATCAAATGATTGCAACTAATGATATTTGGTTTGGTTGATAACCATACATTAATATTTTATACAGTTTGTACATATTTTTACACGGTTTAAAATGTTGCAAATATTAATATTAATAATGAAGAATAAATATAAATATGGAATAAGGGGTAGGACATTTATATTTCCAATGTAAAAATAAAGGTGTTTGAACAATATACTCCCTCTATCGCTGAATTAGTTAGATAGTTGTTTGTAAAGGTGTTTGAACAATATACTCCCTCTAGTATTGAGAGTGATAAAAATAATAATAATAATAATAATAATAATAATAATAATAATAATAATAATAATAATAATAATAATAATAATAATAATTAAAGAATATAATAAGAAAATAATTTGTATGGTAAATTAAAATGAGGCACTCATTTTAAAATATTTTTTATTTCAATTGGATCATTCATTATGGACTAGAAGAGTGATAAGTTTGCATAGCAATAAATTAAATAAAAAAATCAAGAGTTAGAATTTATTTGAGTGGCAAATCATGTTGGAACAAGCACAAAGCTTGTGTGGTGAATCAATGGAGAAAATGTGGTTAATTTGACAAGATGAAAGTGAATTTGGAGATATTAAGAGAGAGAGAAAGAGTAATTAAGAGAAATATTCACAATGCCATTAGTTTCAAACAATATTACATGAGAGAGTATTTATAGGACACACTAAATAAAACTTGGAACCAAAACAGACCCAAAAAATAGCTAAACACACAAAACACGGGGCGGAAATTGATTTCTCAAAAGAGGTAATCGATTTCCCCAACTAAAAACAGAATGGAAAATTGAAACAACCTTCAGGAAATAGATTTCCCTAATCTGGGTAATCAATTTCCTTTTCGACACTTTATTTTTCCAAATTTTTAAAAGTGTTTTTCCAATAAGTTGTTTCCCACTAAACGATCCCATAAGCTTTCACAATGCATTTGATTATTAAGGACTTCCAATACACCACCTTATTTCAAATGCTCCAAGTTCTTCATGTTCAAAATCATCACAAGCTTTTTGAACACCACATCTGTTACACCTTTTGTTAACAAATCAGCAGCTTGTTCTTCGCTTCGACAATATCCTAATCACAGCTGGCCTACACACACACACACACACCAGGTCCCTCAAGTAATAAAATCTCATCTCAATATGCCTATTCCTACCATGTGCTATGACATTCCTAGCAAGATTAATGGCTAAAACATTATCAACCAAGAGTGTGACAGCTTTTTCAACCTTGTTGCCCAGCTCTTCCAGCATATTCACAAGCCACAAAGCCTAACACGCACAAAACGATGCAGCGATATACTCGGCGTCACAAGAAGAGAGTGCCACCACAACTTCTTTTTTAGAACACCAAGATATTGGAGCTCCTCCAAACTTAAAGACATAAGTAGCCGTAGACTTTCAATCGTTCTTATCTCTACACCAATTGGAATTCGTGTAACCAAGAAATTTGCACTTTTTATCTATATCAGTCGCGGGAAAGAGAATTCTGCAGCCAAGAGTACCTTTGATGTATCGTATGATCCTCTTAACTCTTGTCAAGTGAGACACATTCGGTCTCTCCATGAATCTACTCGCAATACCATCACTAAACGCCAAATTTGGCCGCGTATTGCACAAGTAATGTAACGACCAATCAATCTCCAATATTGCGTTTGTTTCACATTTTGATTATCATCACTTTTATACAGCTTCAACCTTGCTTCAGCTGGTGTATTGGCAACATTGCAATGCTCCATATCACACCTCTTCAATATCTTAAGTGCATACTTTCTTCGGTCATGAGCAGTCCCAATTTTGCTTTTGTGGAACTCTATGCCAAAAAAGTAAGTCATGATACCAGGTCCCTCATTTCAAATTCATCCATAAGCTCACTCATGAACTTAGAAATACATAACTCATTGTTGTCCATGATCACCAAATCATAAACATATAAGAAAAGTATACTCACATCTTTGCTTGCATCCATATTCACATAGACATCATATGCTCATAAACACATTTCTTAAAGCCAACGTCGACTAGGAAACCATATATGCATTTGTTTCAAGCTCTTGGAGCTTGTTTCAAATCATAAAGCATTTTCTTCAATTTGTAGACCTTTCCCTATTGATTTGTCCCAACAAAACCAGGGGGCTGTTTACATAAACTTCTTCCTCAAGTGGACCATTCAAAACTTCAAATCTCACATCCATTTGATACATCGACCAACTGTTGCAATTTACAATGCCAACAACTAGCCTTATGGTTTCTAGCCTAGAAACATGTGCAAAAACCTCATCAAATTCTATACCTTCTCTTTGCAAAAATCCCTTCACAACTAGTCGAGCCTTATGCTTGACAATTTTTCCTTTTCGATTTGCTTCACTTTATAGACCCATCTCATACCGATTGGCTTCTTTCATTCTAGTAGATGAACCAACTCCCAAGTATTATTCTTCTCGATCGATTCTAGTTCCTCTTTGACCGCACACACCTACTTTGGATTACTTAATGCCTCCTCCATGCTAACGGGCTCAGATTCGGCCATAAGTGCAAAGTGAATGAAATCACCATCATTATTAATCTCGTTATCCCGGAATACTTAACAATCTTGGAGCCTTTTTGCCTAGTTTCTCGTCTACTGGATTCACCATTTTTGACTTTGACTGGGTGCTAAACAGAACCTGTAGAATTCTGATTTTCTGCATTTTCATGTTCTGTAAAAACAGTCTCGGTAGCCTTATTATGCAAAAATCTTGACGAAAATCGATTACCCTTATCCAAGATATCGATTTCCACACCTGTCATAGTCATTTTTCTGCTGTCAAACAGCCTTACCTCATCCAGTACCACAAATCAACTTACAATCTTCTAGCTTTTCACATCAAACAATTTGTAGCCCTTGGTAGAATGGTAACCAACAAGTAACATCATCTCTCCTTTATCATCCAACTTCTTCGAAGCTGACCTAGAATATGTCGAAATGCAACCGACCGAAAAATTTCAAATGACTTAAACTTGGTTTAAATCCAGACTAAACCTCTTCTAAAGTCACTTTGTCTAGCTTCTTTGTAGGGCACCTAATCAACAAATAAGCGGCTGTAGAAATGGTTTCTCCTCATAGTTCCTTTGGTAAACTTTTTCTTCGACATGCTACGAACCATGTTCATTATCGACCAATTTTTCCTATTGGAAATACCATTTTGCTGAGACGTATAGGGTGGCACAACCTCACGCACTATACTCTCCTCATTATAATAATTCCCAAACTCATTCGAGGTATACTCACCTTCACCATCTGTTTTGAAAATTTTTATTTTGTGACCACTTAACCATGAGCTTAAACTTCTTAAACACATAAATACCTTATCCTTCCTCTTGATTAGGTATGTCTATAGCTTCCTACTAAAATTATCGATAAATGTGACAAAGTACCTATTGCCACCATATGAGTCGACTTGCATTAGACCATACGCATCAAAATACACCACCTCAAGATGATGTCTGCTCCAATGACCTGCATCCTTGCTGAAACTACTCTTGTGCTGCTTCCCTTGAACACAGTCTTTACACATGTCAGCTGGAACATTGATTTTGGTAACCCGATTACCATATAGTTCCTTTGTAACGTGTCGAGGTCTCAAAAATTGAGATGTCCAAGACAGTAGTGCCACAACCACTCTTCTCGAATTTCCGCTGTAGCAAGACACCTATGTTCCATCACTTTCAACTCTATCATGAAAGTCCTATTTGGAGCTTTAAGGAATAAAACCCCGTTTCGACCAAAACGCGTAAAATCTTATTTTCCATGCGAATCATGTAATCCTTCTCAAGAAATTGGCCAATCCTTAAGAGATTACATTTAATTCCAAGAATGTATAATACATCTTTGATAAATAAAAGACCATCATTCCTTTTCATGATCAAAACATCACCGACCCCGTCGACCGCTAAAGTGGTATCATTCAAGAATTTCACCTTATTCTTCGTGGCTTGATTGATTTTGACAAACCAATCTTTTCGACCTTCCATATGTGTTCAACAACTAGAATCCAAGTACCATTTATCACTGCCTTGAATTCCATCTCAAATCGTTACTGAAGGTGTTTTCATGTTGGCTGCATTATTGGTAAAACATACCTGGTTGATAGTGTATTATGCAGGTTGCATATGTGTGAAGCTAATACAGGTTTTGTAGTGATTGTCATGATCGATGTCATGACATCCGTGTGTGACAGCAGGAGCTGTTTTGGAGAGAGAGATATTCACAATGGCATTAGTTTCAAACAACATTACATGAAGGAGTATTTATAGGACACACCAAATACAACTTGTACATAATGGAAATCGATTTCCCAACTAAAAACAGAATGGAAAATTGAAACAACCTTCAAGAAATCAATTTCCCCAATCTGGGTAATCAATTTCCTCTTCAACACTTTGTTTTTCCAGATTTCCAGAAGTGTTTTTCCTATAAGTTGTTTTCCATTAAATGATCCCAGAAGCTTTCACAATGCATTTGATTATTAAGGACTCCCAATACACCACCTTAATTCAAATGCTCCAAGTTCTTCATGCCCAAAATCATCACAAACTTCTTGAACCCCACATCTGTTACACCTTTCGTTAACGAATCCACAACTTGTTCTTCGCTTCGACGGTATCCTAAACACAGCTGGCCTACACACACACCAGGTCCCTCAAATAATAAAACCTCATCTCAATATGCTTGATCCTCCCATGTGCTATGGTATTCTTAGCAAGATTAATGGCTAAAACATTATCAACCAAGAGTGTGACAGCTTTTTCAACCTTGTTGCCCAGCTCTTCCAACAGATTCACAAACCACACAGCCTAACACGCACACAACGATGCAGCGATATACTCGGCCTTACAAGAAGAGTGTTCCACCACAGGTTCTTTTTTGGAATACCAAGATATTGGAGCTCCTCCGAACTTAAAGACATAACTAGTCGTTGACTTCCGATCGTCCTTATCTCTACACCAATTGGAATCGGTGTAACCGAGCAATTCACACTTTTTGTTTCTATCAGTTGCGGGAAAGAGAATTCTGCGGCCAAGAGTACCTTTGACGTATCGTAGGATCATCTTAAATCCTGTCAAGTGAGACACCTTTGATCCCTTCATGAATCTACTCGCAATACCGACACCAAACGCTAAATTTGGTCGCGTAATGCATAAGTAGCGTAATGATCCAATCAATCTTCAATATTGAGTTGGATTCACATTTTGATTATCATCACTTTTGTACAGCTTCAACCTTGCTTCAACTGGTGTATTGGCAACATTTTAATGCTCCATATCACACCTCTTTAATATCTTAAGTGCATACTTTCTTCGGTCATGAGCACTTCCAATTTTGACTTGTGGAACTCTATGCCAAGAAAGTAAGTCATGATACCAAGGTCACTCATTTCAAATTCATCCATAAGCACACTCTTGAACTTAGAAATACTCAACTCGTTGCTGCCCATGATCAAAAAATCATCAACATATAAGCAAAGTATAATCACATCTTGCTTGCATCCATATTCACTTAGACTCCATGCTCATAAACAGATTTCCTAAAGCCAACGTCGACTAGGAAACCAACTATGCATTTGTTCCAAGATCTTGGAGCTTGTTTCAAATCATAAAGCACTTTCTTCAATTTGTAGACCCTTCCCTCTTGTTTTGTCACAACAAAACCAGGGGGCTGTTTACATAAACTTCCTCCTCAAGTGGACCGTTCAAAAACGCAGATCTCACATTCATTTGATACATCGACCAATTGTTGCAATTTGCAATGCCAACAACTAGCCTTATGATTTCTATCCTAGAAACATGTGCAAACACCTCATCAAATTATATACCTTCTCTTTGCAAAAACCCCTTCACAACTAGTCGAGCCTTATGCTTGACAATTTTTCCTTTTGGATTTGCCTTCACTTTATAGACCCTTCTCACACCGATTGGCTTCTTTCATTCCGGTAGATAAACCAACTCCCAAGTATTATTCTTCTCGATTGATTCCAGTTCCTCTTTCATGGCACACACCTAATTTGGATCGCTTAATGCCTCCTCCAGGCTAACGGGCTCGAATTCGGCCATAAGTGCAAAGTGAATGAGATCACCATCATTATTAATATCGTTATCCTAGATTACTTCAAAATCTGGGAGCCTCTTAGCCTAGATGGTCGTCTACTGGATTCACCATTTTTGACTTCGAACGGCTGCTATACGGAACCTGCAGAATTCTAGTTTTCTGCATTTTCATGTGTTGCAAAAATAGTCCTAGTAACCTCATTATGCAAAAATCTTGACAAAAATCGATTATCCTCATCCAAGAATTCGATTTCCACACCTGTCAAGGTCATTTTTTTGCTGTCAAACAGCCTTACCTCATCCAATACCACATATCAACTAGTTACAATCTTCTTGCTTTTCACATCAAACAATTTGTAATCCCCGGTAGGATGGTAACCAACAAGCAACATCATCTCTCCTTTATCATCCAACGTATTTCGAAACTAACTTGGAATACGTCGAAATGCAACCGACTGAAAAAATTTCAAAAGACTTGAACTTGGTTTAAATCCAGACTAAACCTCTTATGGAATCACTTTGCCCAACTTCTTTGTAGAGCCCCTAATCAACAAATAGGCGGCTGTAGAAATGGCTTCTCCTCATAGTTCCTTCGACAAGCTTTTTCCCTTCAACATGCTATGAACCATGTTCATTATCAAACGATTTTTCCTATCAGTAACACTATTTTACTGAGGCGTATAGGATGGCACAATCTCACGCACTATACCCTCCTCATCATAATAATTCCTAAACTTATTCGAGGTATACTCACCTCCTCATCATAAAATGGACTTCGAGGTATTTTGTAACCACTTTGGAGTTGCTCTCATCTCTTTCCCCCATCGAAACCTTCGAATTTTATGAATCTTTTCCACCAAAATTCTGGAAATTTGACTTCCCTATCGAAGTCCATTTTCCTTTCAATCTTTTACCCTTCTCTTTAAAATGTGCTTGCAACATAATTTCCACTTTTGCTTTATCGTTTCCTTGTTCATCCATCCTTTATTCATGAGCCTCAAGTGTGCTTTAAAGCTCATCCTTACTCAATAACGAAAGGTCCTTCGATTCTTCTATTATCACTACAATGTTTTTGAATCTTGACATTAAAGAATGCAAGATCTTCAACACAACATTCTGCTCCACAACGGTTTCTCCGCAAGACTTAATTTGATTCACCGAACGCGTAATGTGCGTTACGCATTCGTTGATTGTATCCTTCTCTTACATTTGAACCAATTCGAACTGATGCTTGTGAATTTGTAACCTCACCAACTTTGCTTTATCAGCCCCTTCATAAGCTTTCTTCAAGATATCCCAAGTTTGCTTTGCCAAATCGCAATCACCAACTTTTTCAAATTTGTCACCATCAACACAAGAGTTAATCAAGAAGAGTATCTTATAATCTTTCTTCTTTTTTCCCTTGTGTGTAGCCTTATGTGCATCAGTAGCTTCTGCCCCAAGTGGTGTAACTCCATTGTTAACCACTTCAAGAACATCTTGATAGTGAAACAACACCTTCATTTGTTTGCACCATTTATCATAAGTCTTAGAATCAAGGGTTGGAAGATTGGTGGGAACTCAGTCATTGGAGACGGTAGTCATCTTTGCAGTGGATTAAGGTTCATAACCAGGCTCTTAATGCCAAATGTTGGAACAAGCACAAAGCTTCTGTGGTGAATCAATGGAGAAAAGTGGTTAATTTGAGAAGATGAAGTGAATTTGGAGATATTAAGAGAAAAAAAGAGTAATTGAGGAGAAATATTCACAATGGCATTAGTTTCAAACAACGTTACATGAGGGAGTATTTATAGGACACACCGTATAAAACTTGGAACCAAAACAAGCCCAAAAAACAGCTAAAAACACAAAACATAGGGCAAAACTCGATTTCCCAAACGGGGGTAATCAATTTCCCCAACTAAAAATAGAATGGAAAACTGAAACAACCTTCAAGAAATCGATTTCCCCAATTTGGGTAATCAGTTTCCTCTTTGACACTTTGTTTTTCTAGATTTTCAGAAGTGCTTTTTCAATAAGTTGTTTTCCACGAAACGATTCCAAAAGCTTCCACAATTCATTTGAATTATTAAGGACTTCCAATAAATCAATCGTCTATTAAGAATAAACTAAACTAATGATATACTCCCTCCGTCCCAAATTATAAGAAGTTTTTGGTATTTCACATGAATTAAAAAACTTAATCATTACTATATGGGAAAGACAAATCATGCATGACTTTATAATAATGCCCCTCATAATTATTTAGGAAAGAGAAATTAAAAGAACGAATAACAATAAATATTTGAGAATATATTAGGAAAAAATATTATAAATATTTCATTAAAATTGTAGAATGAATTATAATTTGGGACATTCTTTACAAAGCGTCTTATAATTTGAAACAAAAAATGTATAAGAGAGATTATTAATAATCTTATTGGGTGGATCGAAGAGTTGGATAGAGTGTGTTCTTTTGTTTGGTACAACAATGTAGCCAAGTACATGACTCAAGCTTCATATCGAGACTATCAGAATTTAAATGTGAATGATTAATTTTAAATTTATTAAAAATAAATTTTAAAAAAATTATTGAAATTCAAATATGGTTTTAAAAAAGACCAGAAAGCAAAACAAGAATAAATAAAAAATAAAAAACACATTATCATATAGCCCACTTTAAAGATGGTACTCGTATAAATCTCAATGAAATTCCTTTATTAGAATGTTTGCAACTTAGATATTAGGTTGGTTCTCAAGCAGAGCCGGCCCTGAGCCAGGGCAAGTAGGCCTATAGCTCTGGGCCTCAAACTTTAATTTTATAGGCTTTGTAAATCAAAATGAAATATATTAAATATTTATTATTACAGCATGATTATATACTGAACAAATGGCTTTTACCACTTCTCAATTAAACGACCCTGCATGTTTAAATTCTCTTGGTTATAGATGTGGATGTTGGTTTTTAAGTAGAGCTTGGGAGTGCTCCCATAGGTCTTGAATTGAGTATCCTTCAAATGTCTCTTTAAAGTATCCTTCAAAGTTTACAAAAGCAAGAGCAATTGGAAGACTTCTTGGTACACTACTACAAAATGCGCAAACAACAACGCTAAAGTCACCACGGTTCTTCCCAAAACCGCGGTGACACTTCTAAACCCAAGTGCTAACATATTATTTTCATTTTTTAATTAAAATTTTTAAGGATATAATTACGGTTACTTCCGTAACTGTGGTGATACAAGTGTTCGAACTTCAGCTCCCTCAAATAATTTATTTCTTTTGTTAATGCACACCTTTATATTTTTATTTATATTTCAATAAAAATAATAGGGGTATCTCTACGGTTCTTTTGTAAAACCGTGGTTACACACTTGCAGTTCTTTATATATATATTAAACACTTAGTTTCTATGTTTCCATTGATAAAAAAACAACCCTAACACCAACACCGTAGATATCGTTGGGAAGATAACAATAACATCTACACAATGTTCTACTTTGAGTTATGTCAAATATTATTGACATTGTTGTTGTTCAGTTTTGTTTCAATGTCGCATTTGAAGACAAACTCATTCAAATGTGTTTCTATGTCTTCTTATGCTGTAAAATCTTGATCTAGAAATTTATGTGGTTGTGATGGTCGTATGGTTTCGTACCAATGCAAGAAGGGATAAGATAAAGGAAGGCTATTTTGGAGATGTCCATTTTGGAGGAGTGACGAAACCTGTAATTTGTTCATATAGGATGACCATATGGTAGATAAATGGGGAAATGAAGATGAGAGCATTATGGAGTCAAAACTGGAAGGTTTGGGCTATTTGAAGGTTATGTATGAAGATTCAAAAAAGAAGAACAAGAAATTGAAGAACAAACTAAAATCAGAGAGATTTTCTAGAAATTTGAAGATGTTAGGTTTTTTTATCTCCTTTATATTTAATATTAACTTTGTTATAAAATGTAGTAGTTGAAGATGTTATATATGTTTAGGGTTTAGGGTTTGAATTGCATTGTTCATGTTGAAACTGCAGATGCAATGAACATGATAAGAATGCAACTAACAGACGGTTTCTTACGAGTAAGTTCATTGAAAACTGTTGAATTTTCAATTACAATTATCGTTCAAGTTGTTTGTTAGTAATATTAGTTTATAGTTTAAGCTGATAATTTAAGTTGTTAGTTTAAGTTGATAGCTTAAGAGAGTGATAAAGCCCTAAAGTTAAGATGAAAGATTAAAATTTCATTGCATAAACTTTCATTATAGAAGACCTTAATAATGAAATTTAAATCCTCTGGCTGAGAGGAAGTTTGGCCAATCATAGGCTTCCTCATCCTCATCATCAGAGTTGAAGAAAATCATCTACCTTCTCAACATTCTTCTTCTTCTCATCATCCTGAGAGCTATTGGATTCTTTCCTCATCTTGATTAGGAGGATGGTTTTGCAGCACAATAACCTCTACAGTAATAACATCTTAATTCTGATGATGGTTTTGCAGCACAACACCCACTACAACAACAACATCCTCATTCCCAGCATTGTTGGTAGCTTAAGCAGGACAACTCATTTTGATTCCTTTGAATGAAGTTGTTTGTGTTATGGTTATTTTGATTTTATATTGTTCCTTCTAATTCTTCATCTTCTTCTCTTGGAAGTTTAAAAACCAAAAGATGCACGCATAGTTTGCTCATTATTGGTTCTTTAATTCTATACATTTTCTCTTCTCTTGCAAGTTGTAAAGATCATTTGCCTACCTCGAGCTGTTCAAATTTATTCTTCCATTCTTAGATATTCATTCTACGTATATTTTGATGTACTTAATGGAATTGTGTACTTAATACAACTAATTTTGATATTAATTCAAAAATGGTGTATCGTTGATTCTGGTATGATACTATTGCCATTTATTTATAAACAATATCACAATGGTTATTAGGCTTAGTCGTTGTTATAAGGGGCACGGTTTCTAGTTTACTACAACGGTCACATGACCGTGATTGAAAGTACCGCATAAACAACAACACGCTACATAACAACGACTGGACCTGCGTGATTGTATACCTACTCCAACCATTGTTAAATGCCTTTTATGTAGTAGTGGTAGGTGACCAGTAGCTTGAGATTTCCTTAATAATTTGAGTACTCTATAGGGCTATGATTTTCTCTATATACTGGAGTCAGCAATCTGCACACGCAACACACATACACCTCTTGTGTCACCAAAAGACAGAAAACGTCAAAATATTTAATACATTTTTCACAATCTTCTTTGAAGATTAAAAGTGTTATTAATACAATCCTTGACAACGGAGTCAAAAACATATTGTCTTAATTATTGGTATGTGCAAGTATACACAGTCAAAGAGTAGTAACTAATGAAAAAGTAAGAGTATTTATTCCACATAGATTGTGATAACTTAAATTGATTCTTTCATTATAATATTGTGAATAACCATGAGCAAAATGGTAACAATAATAATGGGTTATCACTGATTCAGTTTGAAATACAATAAAATGTGAGTGATGATGAAGAGGTTAAATCTATAGTAAGAGGCATATTGGGCAACAATCCATCTAATGAAGTTCTTATTTTTTGTGTGTCTGATGAGATATGTTGTGACAGATGAGGCAGAAGATGATCTAGTGGTGAATATCTACAACATCAAGGCATATGCAATGAGTGAAGGGAACAACTCTCGAGGTCTCACAATAGCATTAACGCATGTTTTTTGAATCTTCTGATTTCCCATATGGTTGTAGTCTTTTATCTCTAAAGTGACTAATCTAGTAAGTATGTCTATCCTACTATTTCCAACCATATTTGCTTATGAAGTCTGTTAGTTAATGAATCTCAACCCTTAACCAAAATTTACCTATTTCTAAGATGATTAATCAGAGAAACAGATGTATTACTTTATTTCACATATCAAAATGTATCACTCCAAATCACACCATGCTAACACAAAATACTAGCTTTCATTAAACTTCACATTGCTCAACAGAAAGAGTTTTAACTCATGATCAGCAGAATACAAGTTCTTACACTCGACATTTCTAAACACAAATGGAAAGAAAATTTAAACCTAAGTATGACAATCTACTCCTTGCAACCTTTCAATCAGCATGAGACAACTTCTGTCATACCAAGAAGATCAACACTTCTTCAATGGAGGGAGAAAGGAAGGAACTATTCACTATTGATTCAGTCTTCTTCTTCCTAAATAGGATGATTTTTTAGTGTAATTTCTCAAGTTTTCAACTTCTGAACCCCTTTCCATTTTGTCCAAGAGGTTCCTTTAATACCCTCTAGCTTTTAGAGTTTTGTCTTGTCATTGGCTCATGAGCCTAGTGGATATTTCTTGGTTTTGGCCCATCAATCACAATATATTTCCTCTCTTTTCATTTGAATCAACTCTAGGTAGTACAAGTTCCGACAAACAAAAAGTCATGTGGCAAATCTGTTGCGCAGCAGACATAACATGCGTCATTCTGTACATTACAACTTTTGCATAACATTGTCTTTTAGTGCTTGATCTTATCCATTCTCATTTCCAGCTTATTTGCACTCCAATACTCTAATTGTTTTCATGTGGGCCCTAATGCCTTGAACACTCAATTATTATAATCTTCTTTGTATTTAAGAATTAGCTGAAACTTAATGTTAAAGTGATGCTCCAGTTTTGTCATGCTAGAACTTATCAAAAAGGAATCCTACAAATGTGACAAACACATTAAACTCACAAATGAGAGCACGCTCTTCATAAACTTACTTAAAACAATAAAATAAACTTAAATTAATCTAACAAACTTAGATAATAATAAAATAAAATTAAGTGTTAAGGACTTGATTATCTCACATATAGTAAGTTATCGGTTAGTCCCTTGAAAAGTCAAAACTAGATGGTTAAATTGCATTAAGATTTCCAAGTCAATAAATTTCATAGTCTCCTTTAGGGAATGAAATGTGTGTGGTGATAAGCTTGCTATCTTAGACTTCGCTAATAGAAAATTCACCTTGGTTGGATTAAGTTCATGATATTCTTAAAGGTAGATTTCTTAAACAATGACCAACGTTATTCCGGCTTTAGATATAAGCCCTAAGAGGAATTTTGGCTCTTATTTTCCCTTTTTTTGTATGCTCTCTCTTTTATTTTAATGAATTTTGTTGGTTTTGGACCTTTGGTTATAAACAAAAGTAAATCCTCCATCTCTAACATTTCTCTCAGCAATCAATATTACCATGAATTCTAACAATATCAAACCTTCACCATATTCATCAACAAGCAATCTTTCAAAAAAATAAAGATATATTTTAAAAGATTCAAATTCTTTTAATCGAGTTTTGCCTTATTTTTTTAATCGAGTTTGAGAACTTTCTTTCTCCTATCAATATATTCTTGCTTTAAAAAAACAAGGGTTAATGAACTTTTTCGTCCCTTTAAATATTTCAAATTTCGTTTTTAGTCCCTCCAAAATTTTCCTTCAATAAATCGTCTCTTCAAAATTTTTCTTCCGAACTATTAGTCCCTAGCGACAAATTTCGTAGCTAATTGGTGGCTAAAGTCGTAGCTAATCTCTAGCAAATTTGACGTTAGGGACCAATAGTTTAGACGAAAAATTTTGAATGGACGATTTCTTAAAAAAAAATTTTGGAGGGACTAAAAACGAAATCTGCAATATTTAGAGGACCAAAAAGTTCATTACCCCAAAACAATGAAGATTAATAAGAATACTTGATTTTGACTGGAGCTCATGCGTTTTAAATTAGTTAAGACCATCTAATGATATAAGAGTAGATGTATTTTTTATTTGTGAAAAGTATCCGATTTAATTTACCACCGCAGACACATACTACATTATTATACACGCATCTGATTCTTTTTAAAGGACACGTGAAATTCTTTTAACAAATTAATTTGCATATGATTAGTGATAACCCAACCACCGATTAGAAAATTAAGCTACATATTTAACCGTAAGTCTATTTTATAAGAAGATGATAGAAGGTCATGGAGAGTTAAAAAATTGTTGCTATCAGCTTCACACAAGTCACGTTTGATTTTTATACAATGTTTTCATAATATACTAAAATTTTATCAGTGTATTACATATAAGTGTGCAAAGTGTATTACCACATAATGTCTAAAATTTTATCCCATTAAATTGTAAATAAATACAATGTTATTTATATTTATTAAAGCTAAATCGTGATTAAAATTTTCTAAATATTTTATTATTAAATTAAAAAGTTTACATAGTTTTCAAAATTTTAAGACAACATTAATTAAACATAATTATATTTTATCCTTGTGGAAAACATGAATTAAAAAAGGGGACAACTTCTCTACCCATCTTAAAAAGTTGGGTAGTGTACTTTCAACCAATCAGAAGATCTAATTTAATTTTAACATATTTAATTAATTATAAAATAATATAATTATTTGATGTTTCCAAGACATTTTACATTGGAGGTAACTTTATCCAGCTTTTTGAGTTGGGTAGATAAGAATTCACCATTAAAAAAAAAGTAGAGATTGTCGTTTGAAAAATAGATAAGTCTTTTTTACTATTAAATAAATAGATTATTAAGAGTGGAAGACGAGGTGCTCCAATATTCAGTCACACACGAAAGATAGTTCAAATCATTAATAATTGAAGTCATTGTTATTTTTAAACTAAGCACGTTTATAGAACCTTAATTTATGTTCGTTTAATTAGTAAGGGTTCCTTTCAAATCTCACAATAATCTTAATTCAAATCATATTCTTCATGGTGGGGATGTTCTTTGGATTTATATGAGTCAATTCTTTTAAAAGTCAGGATCAAATGACACCAAATTGTCAAACTTAGTAACATGACATCTCAGTCGATAACTCTTTACCGCATATCTATGTAACAAAATTCACCGTTGAATTGAAAACTAACATCATATAGAGCATGTCCATAAAATTTAACATCAATCGAAAATCATTTGTTATGTTAAAGAGAATTATCAAAATTAACGTTTTGTCGAAAATTTTTAAAACGTTAGTTTTTATGCATCTCGGTGACATATAAAATGATTTCTGATTGATGTTAAATTTTATAGACATGATCTATAACATAATAGCTTTCAATCCAACGGTGAATTTTATTATATGGATATGTGGTAAAGAGTTATCAGAAGTGTCATGTTACTTAATTTGACACCTTGGTGTCTTGATCCTGTCGAACTTAAAATGATTATATATAAGAAGATTACAACTAAAGCCAAATATCGACGAAGAATACAAACGACACAAGAAGTGCACAAAACCCCCACTATAAAAAAAACAAAAGATGTACCAAAAAATTGAATGGAACAAAAAGTTGAGCACTCCCAACACCATTGAAACCACAATCAAAGACAAGTTAGAACTCAAGACAGAGAACCACCATCAGCGGAGCAACATCCACCCGGGGAAGATTAAAATCCATACATCCAAGAAAGCCAAATCACACTCTCGGGCCCCTATTGGGTCAAAGGGATGATTAGATTTGCAAGCCAGTTAGAAGAGGAACAAGAATAAGCCAACGACCAACCAAGATACCATTTCTAGGGCGAGATAGATGCTTTTATCTTCCATGTCTTCCTCATTAATCAACAAACCTAGAAAGATGAAGTCATTTTGGGATTTCCATATAGTCAACACCATCGAATGCCAAATCATGATAATCCCTCCTTTAACCCTATTCAAGCCCCTCGAGGACGTAGAGTCTCAAACGACGAGATTACATCACTTAGCAAGACCATTAACTTCCCTAACCACCTAAAAAATTTATACGAAAGACTAGTTAACACCCTTCAAGTAAACAATAAATGAGAGACATACTCAATAGGCCCAACACATAACCCATAAGAAGGTCCACACTATAGTACAATACCCCAATTCTCTAAGGTCAATGAGCATTCCCTTAATAATGAATTAAATGGATTAGTTCCTTGGTGAGGCTAATAGAAAACCCTAATCAGGTTCCTACACTCTAATTAAGGAGAAATGACATGATTAGAGATTATGAATTAATGGAAAGGGTATAGGTGTCAAAGCGCAAAGCCATTATATAAGTTGTTTGAAACCTCATTTATCTCATTTCCATCATTTGTTATCTTCTTACACATCAGAATTTTGAAGCGGGAAGGATGAGAGTTGGAGAAGGGGGCCAAATTTGAGAGAAGGGGTGAGAGAAAATCATCTAGCTTCACCAATTTCAAGTGAATGCGGATGGTATCTTGAAGAATGAAGAGTGCTAGCAAGCTTGGTCACCATTCTTTCCACCATTTCCATCATCCAAAAGTCCAAACAAATTCATCATCCATAAAAGTGGGTTCATAGTTAGTAAACTTGGGGTAGCTTATGGGTAAGAATGCATATGGGGATAGGGAATGATAGCTTAAATTGATCATGTGGGTTTGGTTATGAATGATATGTGTGCTTATAAATTCATGACTATGGTTAATTGATTATGCATGTTCTGTTTCTCATTGCCCTAAGATGTAATAAATTGAACTTACTTGAGGGGATATAATACTTATGTTAGGGAATCGATAAATGTCATGGATGCATAACATTGGAATGATTGTGTGCATATTATTCATGTCTATGGAATTCATGAGGTAAGTGATAATCTTCTTGCATGTGGTGGATCTCTTATGCACTGTGTCCCAACCATGCTAGTATGTTTAGGAATGTCTTGGTATGTTTGAATTGTTGGAAAAATAGAGTTAAAACCATAATTTCTGGAAAATTCAAAGGTATCAATCAATTTACATTGAGCGTAAATTGATTGATCGTATAAAGATTTGAAGAAATTATGCAATTTCCATAAACAAATCTATTTACCCTCAAGGTAAATCGATTCACCTACCTAAAATTTCAATTTTCTCGGGGCAGAGTGGGAGTAAATCAGTTAACCCTCAATGTAAATCGATTAACTTGTCCAAACTTTCAATTTTCTTGTGGCAGGGAGGAATTAAGTCGATTGGCCCTCAACACCAATTGATTTATGCTATGTTTTCTTCACATTTTCACCCTTTTTCTTATGCTTATATAATGGTTAACTTGTATATTCATGTATATAATGTATATCATGTAATATGTTATTACTCTTGTGAATTAGGTAATTATAGCAGGAGAATTGTGTCGAATTGGAATGAACATAAATCAATCCTAGTTGGATTATGTTGGATGAACCGCCTTGTGTGATGAACGGTGTGCTTGTGTAGCCTAAGATACCTGGCATAAACACTAGGAAACTCACTGAAGGTCGGATACGATATACGAAACACTAGTTAGTTATAAGAATGTACTTGTATCTTAATCGAGACTTGTGTTATGTAATGTGTAGCTTTATAAGATTAGTTGTGGGTAAGACAAACATTAAGTCAATGGTGGATAAAAGAGTACCCGCTTAGGTTAAAGTGAAAACCCTAACGTGTGCATGTATGTGCTTATTTTCCTAAAAGTTGACGCTTGGTAGGTGAGTAAACTTATGATGCACATAGAATCCAACTGTAAGCGGACAAGGATGTAGTATACTTCAAGTTATTTAGAATAATTGTGTTTCCCTGGTATCACATAAACCTCGAAAGGATAAGTCCCAAAAGTATGACAGAGAGGGATTTCCTTAGTCATTTCGTTGAGAACAATAAGACTCAACAGTAGGACATACAAGGAAAGTCCTTAATCATTTCCTTAAGAGAAATAAGACTCAAAAGAAGGATAGACACATGAAGTCCATAGTCATTTCCTTGAGAGAAAGAAGACTCAAAAGTAGGGCAGATACCAAAGGTCCTTAGTCATTTTTTTGAGAGTTATAAGACTCAAAAGTAGGCCTAAGACAGGAAGTTCTCCGTCATTTTCTTGAGAGTAGTAAGACCTAAAAGTATAACATATGGATCCTTTTACTCATTTCCTTAAAGGCAACGTATTAGAGGTTTACATATTCATATTATTTGTCTCGAAGCTAATACACTCCAAACACTAATTGTACCATAATGCGAGAAAGTAATGGTAATAAATACGTTGAGATTAGTTTACCCTGTAGATCTGAGTGGAACCATAAGATAGAGGAACCCATTGAGAATAGTATCTCACCCCATTCTCGTAGTTTAGTTTTAGATAAGCATGTATTGGTTGAAGGAGGAGCAACATGGATGCAGAACTTGGAAGAGGTATTTCATTCATTTTAGTTATGTTATGTATTCTATTTTCATTCCATGTTGTATTATGATCATGCTATGATTTACGTATATGAAAAATTTTATGATCGTGCATTTTGTATACTGTTGTATTATGTTCCAGTACCATAAATGACATACCGAGTACTATGATTCTAGACACATTTTACTTGGGGTGTTAAAACTAGGGTCGAGAATAATTTGTCTCTTTAGAAAGTTATCTCTAGAAGGGATTTTATCTTGGAGGACTCTAGGATAAGACAAATACTTAGAAGGGAGGCCAAGTGCACCAGATAAAAGCCAATATCTAATTCAGATCATTGATGGAATTGCTAAAATCAAAACTATCCGCAAATAACACACAATAGGTTGATGAAATAGTGTAAACCTTTATCTCCCCTTGAAGCCAACTCCAACGATCATGCTCCAAAGACACAGTGACTCCATTAAAAGCCAAAAACATATCATCAACCAAATTCTGCTCATTGTTAAAAGTGGTCTCCCACACTGCAAATCTTAAACCAAATGCTTATCTATCCACCTACCAATCTCACCGAACTCTTTTTTTCTAAAGAGAAACAATGAATAGTCTAAATTATCTCAAAAATGATAATTCCCAACCCACGGATTTTCCCAGAAAGAAGAAAGCAGACAATAGCCCACCTTTCGCTTCAACCCATCTACAAACCAATCACAAGGTCATTGGATTTAGAACCTAAGAAAGATACCTATGTCCACCAAGGAGACACTGACCGAATAGAAACTCTCAACCCCTTAAAGAAAGAAGAAGTAACTCAAACCACATATCTAGCAGTCAATATCGCTCTCCTTAGCCCAATCAACTCAAAAAAAAGACACCATCTCCACTTACCTAGCAAATCCAAATTAACTAAATGAAGATCACAAATTCAAAGTCCCCAACTCTTTTT
Organism: Vicia villosa; assembly: GCF_029867415.1. NCBI lineage: Eukaryota > Viridiplantae > Streptophyta > Magnoliopsida > Fabales > Fabaceae > Vicia > Vicia villosa. Next base: position 75,484,758 of record NC_081182.1, read on the forward strand.
GGATTTATAGGGATCTAATCATTACCGTTAACCCACCCCACAAGAACCTCCTCTGAATCTTAACAATTCTCTTCTGTACCTTGATATACATTTTAAGGAAAAACATGAAGAAAATAGGAATCATATACAACACCAATGAGACTAATTTCAACAAAATTCCTTACTCGAGTTTGACGAAGACTTGTCTGAGCGATATCCATTAGCTTTGAATAATTGGATAAGTCCCAACTTTATTCTGCGACAACCTTCATATAGTTTCACCAAAGTCTTCAATGGAGTATATAGATACTCTTATCCCTTCATGAACAATACAAAACCAAAATCCATTTCCAAGAAAGAATTCTTCCACCTGATACACAAAACACAACTTTAAAGAAAAACATTAGATTCCCTAATGTACCTTTAGTCTACCTCTCATACTAAATCTTTAAAGCTGAAGGTCCATAAAATTGTTCTTGACCAAGGGTGAAGATGATGAATAATATCTGAAAGATGTTACACACACTACTAAAACTCACAAGATCTACCTTCTAAGAGGTTAATCATAATGTATCAACATGGAGCTAGGTGTTGGTGGATGAAGAACACACTCACTAGTTTCTCTCAAGATTCTTGGTAAACTTGGGTTTCTAGGTTCTTGGTAATTTTTCAGAGATGATCAATTTTATCTCTCTCTCTCTCTCTCTAGATATCTTGTTCAACAACAAGAAGACACAATGATGTTTGAAGAGATGTAATTCCTCACACTTATTATAAGATTTTCTCTCATGGGTGATCCACTCTCAATCATTGGCAAAACAAAAGAAAAAGATGAATAATTGGTGCAAAAGGGTAAAAAACTCTCTCACATGTGTCTACTCTCTAAAAATAACAAAGCCAATGCGTTTTTATCAAATTATAAAGCAATGATTCAAATGAAAAACAATCAACTTGAATCAAAGATTGGAAAGAAGGGAAATTGACCATGATTTAAGTCATGTGTACCTCATGATTCGAGTCAAGTGGAGTTGTGATTTGAATCACACTCTACTTTTATTCAACTCAAATGAGGCAGAGTTAACTCCCACCTTTCATGAGACTTCATGATTCGAGTCACACTATGTATGATTTGAATCATACACCTTTACATCTTTGGTTCAACCATTCTAACTTATGATTCAAGCAATACTCGATATATTGATACAAAACCAATTGCTAGGCTAAAAAAGGAGACAAATATTTGGAAACAACTAAGACAATGAATGATTAGGTTTCTCAAAGGTACAAAGACTAAATATAGTCGAAGCGAACATATACAAAATATTATTTCAAATGAATTACAACAACAATGCAAATAAATTCATATAATGGACAAAGTACGAACACACGATAAATTAAATAAAAAAAATGCATATACACGTAAATTGACAACCCATCAAAACTAAAATGATATCAGTGATGACTGCAATTTCAACAAGCTCCAATGGAAGACGAAATATATAAATGCATATACTTTTTTCCTTTGTTTACATTGTTAAAATATGAGTGTTTCCATGTTAAAATATAATTGAAGATGTTGCTTTAATGGAAATAGAAAGATGATGGTGTGGGATGATGTTAAAGCACAAGAGTGTGGTCTTCAAAGAATAATTTGAAACGAGATGATGTTGCCCAGAATAATGATAATGGAAATGGTGGGGCCCATACAAATGAATTGGGACTGTAATTTCATAGAGGATGTTGATTTGGGGAAGATGAAGAGCTCTAATCAAAATTCAGAAAGAAAATTTAATGACAGATTTTTTTCGTCGCTAAACCACGTGACATCCATGTGTGTGCCATTTAATCTTATGAATTGGTTTTGACTAACATAATGAACGAAAATAACTAACGTGGAATTAAAATGATCTTTTTAAAAGTTAAAAGATCAAACTGAATTTCGAGTACAAAATAAGAGAGGAAAAATGATATTTAGCCAATACTTATCCTAAAATATTTACATATTGTTCAAATAACAATAACAAAACGAAAAGAAAAAGAACATTTAAAGGATACAAATATTAAAGTCAAACAACTTAATTCAACTATTTTATTAAAATAAATTTAATACCATTTAAAATTTAACTATCTCAACTAAGTGGAAAAGATCATCAAATTTAGTGATCCGGTAACTAACATTTAAGGTAATTCACATTTAAATAAAACTACAAGTTGAGTGATTATGGCAAGATAGAGGGTATGAGAAACACAACTGAAGGGGATTCATTTCCTTTCTAAACGCGGTTGAGTGATTTTGTAGATGAAATTAGTAGGGGTGATCAAAACCAAACCAACCCAATAGAAAACCGCAAACCAAATCAAATCAAACCGAAACCGCAAAAAACCGCATTTGGTTCGGATTAGTTTGGGTCAGTTTTTACAAAACCGCACGGTTCGGTTCGGTTTGCAGTTTGTATTTTGTAAACCGAACCAAACCGAATCAAACCGCACTATGTTACAACCTAAATTTTACTAACTCACATCCAACCCAAACTTAAACTTATTATACATTAGCATTATGATTACGAACAACTTTATCATCCTTACACATATAATTTCAGTCCCGATGTTCTAAAACCTCTAATAACATTATCGCACATTCTTTGCCACATACATCTTCCCTCTTCTTCTATAATCTCTACTCTCTTATATTCTTCTCTAATCTCTCAACACTTTTTTTCTTTTTCACTTTCACTAATCTTTCGTCTCTTCTATTTTTTTGTTTCGTTATAATAATTTTTATATTGTTTTATGCTATTATTTTATGTTTAATATTCCACTTTTGTCTAATTTAATTTTTACATATTAAATGAAATTTTTTTGTCAAAATATGACGAGTTTTGTTGTTATTTGATAGTGTATGAATGTATAAATATAAAATTATGTTATCATCTATATGTGTATGTATGGCTCAATAAAATATTTGTAAAAAACCGAACCAACCGCACCGAACCAAACAGCATTAGTTTGGTTTGGTTTGGTTCGGATTTTTTTTAAAAACCAATCGAACCAAACCAAACCGCACTATTTTTTCTCTTGCGGTTCGGATGATTTTTTTTGTCAAAACCGCACAAACCGCACCGCGAACACCCCTAGAAATTAGTGAATGGACGGAGCCACATATATCTTTATCCTTAAGTGGACTCATGACTCCACTAATATTTCAAATTATATATAGTGTTACCTCCGGATTTTTTATAAGAAATATTTTATTTTTTATATTTATTAAATAATTAATATATTTAATAAGCATTATAAATTAGATATGTTAATTATTTAATAAATTTAAAAATAAAAAATATTTTTTTATAAAAAAGAATCGAGATAACAATATATAATATTCACACGTAAGTTTGTACGCCCCTAAAGTGTTGTTTCCTGTAAGAAAAATAATTCAAATTATTATACTTTAATTAATCTAGTGAATTCTCCGAAACAAAATTTATTAATACATGCACAATATATTATATACTAAGATAGTGTTTGGCCCAACTTTTTATCTACTTTTCTTCTCCTTATAAGGAGATGGAGGGCCAAACACATTTTTTATAAAACTCTTATGAAAAAAAGTAGCTTTTTTTCAAGGCAAAAAATTAAATAAAAGGAGCTTGTAAAAAAGGCGTTGAAACCAACTTTTTAAGAGCTTAAAACATGTGGCCGCGGTTCAAATCCCAACGAAAGCATTTTCTTTATAAAAAATTGCGCTACTGCAGTAAACGACAATTTTTCAATTTTTTCTACGGTTCATAACATCTAGAATTATGTTTTATTTTATTTTTTCTCCTTCTGTTTACATCATCATTTTTGTAGATACTAATTTTATCCAACTTTTTATTCGTTTTATATATTATATCTTATTTTATTTATAATGATTTTCAATAATAATACTACTAATTTCTTATACTATACACTATAAAATGTTAATACAACAATTAATCAATACGTATTTTATATATATATATATATATATATATATATATATATATATATATATATATATATATATATATATATATATATATATATATTAAAAAGTAATCATAACCAAACAACTTTAACTTAATTTTAAAAGCTCTTATTTTTAACTTTAACTTTAAAGTAACTTTTAAGACTTAAAAAGGTCGGACCAAACGAGCTCTTAAGACTTAATTAAATATATTTTTAATGCAATGCAAACTCTTGTTTTTTTTTTCTTTCTGTTTTGATTTAATACAATTAAACTCTTGTTGAAACAATTAATATTTTATATTTATAATTAAATAGATTATGAATGTAAATTTATATTTTATTTGTTATATTATTTATTTTTTCAATATAATTTTTATAATATTAATATTATATTATATTTTAAATAATAAATATTTAATATTTTAAGTAATATATCGTATTTTAAATAAAATTTAATTAATATGTATATTATTAATATATAAAAAATAACATGTGTATTCAGATGTATTTTATTTGTGATTTTTTTAAATAAAAGGTGAAATTAATTGGAATGCATCGTAGATGTAAAGCAACTTTACAGTATCATCTAATTAAAATAAATGATTTTGACACATGAGTATAAAATTAACAATAAAAATAAATAAATTATAATTAAACCATTTTAATAACTACTTCATTCATTAAGTCTCAATTCTCAAGTCATGTGTTAAAGTGTTTCATTCTAATTAAATGATGGTGTAAAATTATTTTACACTCATAGTGTATTTCAATTAATATCAAAAGGAATATAATAAAATTAAACAATAATAAAAAATAATTTAATATACATGAAATTGCTTTATTTTTTTACATATAAATCATTTGATTTAAATTTAATTTAAATATTATTTATTTATTAATATACCCCCACATTCAAAATTTTCTGACCCTTGTTAGTGATTACATAGTCAATAATCCTGACATATATTATTGATGCAAGAAATTCCCATTATCTCCTACTGCTTGAATTTTTTCAACCGCCACTTCCTCAAAAGTTTTTCTATTTCTGAAAATATTTACGTTTTTAGTTACGATGTCTTTTCTTAAGGACACAACTTTACTTTATGCTGTGTACTGTGTCGAATAGGCACATGCACATAGGGTTAATTAATCATTATTCTCAAACACAAATTGAGTTAGATTAGGATATTAAAAAGAGTGCACTATTGCTCTCTAAAATAATTTTATATCATTCAATGAGATTTTATAATTTAATTATGTCAGATTAATATTTTAAAAATAAAATGTTATGTGACAGAATACACGTAACTCATTTTTTTAAATAAGCAACTTGTATACACGTCAATCATTGACACACATTATAAATATAAATTTTATTATAAATATATATTTCTTTTTTCTCTTACATTAAACCAAAAAACTTAATACATTATAAATAATCTAATTCATTAAACTTAGGTTAAAAAATAAATATAATTAATTAACTTATTATTTTTTAAAATATTTAAAAAATACTTTTTTTTCTAAAAAATAAAAAAATATATTAATTTATTATCACTATTAGAAAAACAATTTTTTATGACAACGATTTCATCTCATTTATAAAAAATTTAAGGCATAATCCTTTTACACGTCATATTCTTTTCTTAAAAAAATATACAATCTAGTATGCCGGTTTTTTTAATGAAAATTGAAGGGTAAACTATTTCAATTTACATGCATGATTCGAATCCCAACAGCTTCAGATTATGTTTTATTTCATTAAAAATGGCGTCTTCTTGAATATTTTATTTTTAATAGAAAAATACACCACTTTTCACCTCGGTGTTATTTTCCAACCGAGGTGAATTTGTTTATCGGATTTATATAACTTTAGCTTGTAGATTTCAATTTCACTTTGCTAAGCAACACAAATAAAATCCTAATAGAAAACCCTTAACAAGAGAGCCAACAAGAGAACCCTAAACTACGAGAGCCATAAACATATATCATCTTGAATTAGAAGATGATATGTGTTTACGGTTCTCGTTTCTTCTTCAGAGATCCAAATCATTTTCTTTCACTTATTCTTCAGAGATCTGGTACGTCAAATATCACTACTCATATTGTTGTTGTTGTTAAGATCAAAAACCCTAGAGGTTTTATCTTGTTGTTGTTGTTGTTGTTTAGACAAATTTATGTTATAGGTTTTATCTTATTGTTAATGTTTGTTGTTGTTGTTTAAACAATTTTATGTTATAGATTTTATCTTGTTGTTGTTGAGACTCGTTGTTGAGACCCTAGAGGTTTTATGTTATTGTTATTGTCGAGACTCGTTGTTGATGTTGTTGTTGTTGATGTTGTTGTTGATATTGGTGTTGTTGTTGTTGATGTTGTTGTTGATATTGGTGTTGTTGTTGATGTTGTTGTTGTTGTTGATGTTGTTGTTGATATTGGTGTTGTTGTTGTTTAGTTGTTCTACTACCCAAAGTTACGAAAATCTATATGTTGTAGTTTAGTTGTTGTTATTTAATTTGAGTATTAAATTGTTATTGATATTAAGTTTATGTTTTTGTTATTCTTTGTGCAACTCTCATCTTGTTCTGTCGAGTTAAGTTTATTATATCTAATATTGATTGTTTGCTTCACTAACCCCTCATTAAACATATAACCTATTAAATTAATTATGGAAATAATCATATGAAAAATTATGTTGTATTAGAAACATATCTCACAATGATTAATTATTTTCCAACATTCTACCCCTCATCATTTATCTCATGCTCTTTTATGGTTAAAATCTCTCCAATACTTCTAGTTTTTGTTCAACTTTTTTCCGTATTTGTTCATTTTTCAAACCATCAAATTTTATACTTTCAAAAATGAATTAGTAGAAAAGGAAGTTTTAAATAAATAACTTGAAACATTGAAGAGATTTTAACCATGAAAGAACGTGAGATGAATGATAAGTTACACGATGCTTCAAAATAATTGATTAGTGTAAGTTGTTCTACAAATATAACACAATTGTCCATATAACTATTTTCCTAACCAATTTTGAGACGTTATATGTTCATTTAGGGTTTAGTGAAATAAAAAAATCCACATTAGATTTAGTAAACTCAATTGTGTTTTATCCGTCGGTTTTATGTCTAAACCAAGGTGAAAAAGTGTTATACCTCTTGGTTGAAAGTCAAAACCGAGGGGAAAGATGTTTTTGCCATTTTAGAATTCCAAAAAGGATCTCCATGGGAATTAAATCCATGATCTTTATACATTATCCGTCGGTTATTTTAAAAATGAGTCTCTCTCTCTCTCTCTCTCTCTCTCTCTCTCTCTCTCTCTCTCTCTCTCTCTCTCTCTCTCTCTCTCTCTCTCTCTCTCTCTCTCTTATCAACCCTACATTCACCATCTTAAACATCACTAATTTCATCAAAATTACCTTAATCATTGAAAAGCGCCAATGTAACACATTTTTGAATTCTTCAAAATTGATGCTCGAGTTCATTAAGTTATTGATCATATTATTTCAACGAAAACTGCACCATCTTGCAATCTCAAAGTCATTGATCCTTACCTCTGGGCACATCTTGATGTTGTTGTCCTTTAATGGATTTACGACATGATAACAAATGACCTTCTTCACACCGTGATCGAGCGTGATTCAACCACAAAACTTGCATGGAACAAATTATTCAATATTTTTTATGACAACAAAAAATTCATAGGCTCTATACCTAAAGCAATAATTTTCCAATGTCCACAAGGAGTAATTTCACGATGCCTCCGCCTACAATCAAAATCTCAAATCTCTATCAAATAAATATTATAATTTTGATAATCTCGTGTCAAATGAAATGTTTGGTCTTAAACTCATCTCTGGCCTAACAGATGTGTATACCTCGGTGGGCTCGCGAGTCCGTCATGGAGACTCTCTTCACCCTTTTTACAAAACTTGTTCTATGATAATCTTGGAGGAAACAACTAAAGCAAATAAAGCATCGAATTCTGCCAACAACTTTGTATTTATATCATCTCGTGTTGATAGCTGAGGTGGTCGTGGAAAGGGAAGGAACAATGGCCATGGTGGTTGTTGTTCACAACCTCAACAACATCAATATCAATAATCTCTCTACTAGCAGCAATAGTGGACCCCTCACACATATCTAAAACAGCAGTAGTAGTGGGCTTATCCATGAACCAAAAATAATAAAGAATGTTGTCTGTGTCGAAAACTTTTACGATTGATAATGATATGTTTGTTTCTTTTGATTTTTGTGTGAATGATTTTTAGACAAAAATGATTTTAATAAGATGTAATAGTTTGGGTGACCTTTATCTTATTTCCACAAGAGCAAACACTCCAACATTACCACCATCCACCTTTGATACTTCATCCATTGAGTTACGACAATATGACATTGTCGTTTAGGATATTCAGGAGCTCTCATTTTAAATTCATTTCATCAAATCAAGTTTATTTTATGTAATAAATTTTAAAATGATTTTTTTGTCAGTCTTCTTCACTTGAAAACAAATTTTGATTTTCTTTTCTAACTTGAATATTCCTACAATAACTAACTATAATTTCTTAGATGAAAGCATAATCCCTCTTCTTTCCTTGCAAATATACACCTTCCCTTCACCTCTCAGACCTACACCTCTAACAATCTCCATTTCATCGAATGCTTAAAACATAGACAAATAAATTTTTATTAAATTGATGGTCATCTAAACATATAATTTGTAAAAATTTAAAATAAGTGAACATTAGAGCCCATGCGTTTTTTAAATTATTTTAAGACCCTGAAGAGTACAAAGAGAATAAATGTGCTTTCATTTACTATGAAAGACACAACACAAGCGTACACATCAACTGCTATTTTTTGACAGGAACAAACTTAACAGCTTTCATTCATCAAGTAAAGCCCAATACAAGGAGGTATCATATTAAGGAAACTACGCATAGACCAAGAATTGGCCGCCTTAGCTAGGGAATGGACAACCGAATTTGCTTGGCGCTAAATGAACTTTACCTCAAAGTTCAGAAAAATCATAACAAATTCTGAATAGACTTAATGGTAAAACTAAACTCAGAGGAGCCAACATTCTTGGCTTTAATATAATTTACGACCAATTGAAAATCACTTTCAAAGGATTTTGCTGCGGGTTCGGGTTTGGGTGAAAAAACCCGAACCCAACGGGTGTGGGCGTGGGTGTTATTTTGCCACCCGAACAACATTTGGGTTTGGTTTGGGGTGCTGATTTTGGGTGCTGATTTAGGATGCGGGTTTGGGTAGTGTAAAACCCGCACCCGACCTGACCCGTTGCCATCCCCACCGCCAACTGTGGAGAATTAAGTGTGAGTGTGGATAATAGTCCCACATTGGAAATGCATGTGGTGACTTCAGCATATATAAGTGGGAGAACCCACTCACCTATCACCTTAAGGTTTTAGGTGGAGAAGTGGTGTCTCTCCCACAAAGGTGTGTTGCTCAAAGGAATGTCCCGGAAATTAACAATGCTCCCGACTCGACCCTTCCCCGATTGTTGCGCTAACAAATGGTATCATGAGCTCCGAGAAAAAGATACCGGCTAAAACTCGTAGTTGAAAGTCAACAGATACATGTAGTTGAAGAGAATCAACAGATACATGTAGTTGAAGTCAACGGATACAAGTGTATGTGGAAGAGAGAGCTTCCGCATGAGGGGAGCATTGTGTAAGGGTTTGTTGCTCAAAGGAATGCTCCGGAAATTAACAATGCTCCCGACTCGACTCTCCCCCGATTGTTGCGCTAACACCAACTACTCCGTCAAAAGATTTTCTATGGCTAAAAATGTTGGCGTTTTTATCATGCTTCTGTTCCTATAGTGTCTTATCAAATCATTTTATGGTTGATGTTAAAATATTTATAAAAAAAAAAAGTAAAATTCATTTTGATCATTCACAAAAATTACAAAATCTAAATTAATTCCTTACAAAAAAAAAGACCCGATTTAATCCTTTATAAAATTTAACCAGGCCATATTAATGATTCTATTATTATTTTATTAATTATGTTTTGTTATTATTTTATTAAACTTTTTTTTATTAATTATGTTGTCCTTAATTTTAATTTCACTTTTAAACAATTCTGATTTAATAATCAAAATTGTTTCTTATAAGGAATAGAGGTCAAGACTTTTAAACAACATCTTAAGTTTTTACCACTAGACCAATATGCATTCATGACAAATAATTCCCATGATTCATAATAATATTAAATAATTTTGAATTTAAAACAAAAATTACAAAATTTATACCAATGGGGTCTCGAATCTAAGTCCAATAAATGATAATCACTTTATAACTAGACAAATCAATTTTTATTGTTAATTTTCTTAATGATAAATACTTAACTTAATAATTTAGAACAAACATTTACTTATTTCAAATAATACATAAATTTAATAAAATGTACATCCTCAATATATTTAATCTATTAGAAATAAAATAAATTATATGTAACTGAAATTAAATAATACATAAACAAATATTTACTTATTTCAAATTAATAGGCGAACTTTTGCACTTCATCTATTTCACAACTTTGAAACTTCAAATCTCTTTGTTAGATTCATCGTTGAATTATCCCTTCATCTAGAACTTTGAATCTTCATAACTTATGAGGTTTGTAATAATTAATTAATTTAATAATAATTCAATTAATTATTAAAATATTTAATTAATTTAAAATAAATAATCAATTAATTTTAAAATTATTTAGTTAATTCAAACTAAATAGTGATCAATTAGTTTAATAGTAATTCAATTAAATATTAATTAATTTATTTCTATTTGATTAATTATGATTAGGATTTATATTTTATTAATTTTATTTGTAAATTTTTGATTTATTCAATATAGGTAAATATTTATTTGTTTGTTATTTGAAATAACTAAATGTTTGTTTTGAATTATTAACTTAAGTATATATCATTAAGAATATTAACAATTGAAATTGATTTGTCTAGTTGTTAAGTGATTATCATTTAACTTGAACGGACTTGAATGATTAATATTGTTCAGTTAAATTTTGTAAGGGATTAATTTTTTTTTTGTGAAAGACTAATTTAAATTGTGTAATTTTTATGAGCAAGCAAAATGAGGTCTTCGTTAAAAGAATAATGTATTTTGAGCTAAATATTTACAAAACAACAACAAAAACCGTATATTAAATGCATTTGAAATTGAATAGATGTCAATAATGAGAGTACCTACCAACCATAGCTAGTATACATATTTATTTCTTTCTCTATATAACATAACATTCCAGTTAAGAACATTAAGAACCTTTTAGGTCGTTTCACTTTCCATTTGTAAATATGGATCAGGAAATAGAGAAGAGAAATAAGCAAAGTTCAAGAGAAGAAGAAAAAAGTGAACAAGAGAAATTTGTTTATGATGGTTCTGTGGATTATAAAGGCAAAGTTCCTGTTCGTGCTTCAACTGGTGTTTGGATTTAGGGGTGGCAAAATGGATGGATTGGATGGATATGGATTGGATTGCTAATGCATGGATCTAATCAATCCATTAGTCCATTAACAATCCATTAAATCTTCATCTAAAAAATCCAATCCAATCCATCCATTAAGGTTAAAATCCAATCCAATCCATCCATTAACATCTTTATAGTGGATGGATATCCATCCATCCAAAACATTTATTTAAATATTTTAATTAATTTTTTTTATAATTTAGATTTTAAAACTTTACAAAAACTTTTTTTTTTTTTTAAATTTCTTTAACATAATATTTTTACAATATTATAGATATAATAGATTTATGTTATATTTATTCATAATTTATAACATTTGATAGATAAGTTTTGATAATTATTTGTTATTGTTATTCTATTTTATTCCTCTCTTTTTTTCTAATGTTATTTCTTCAGTTGTTAAATTATGACACCATTGCATTCTTATTTTTCCTTTAATACTTAACTACCGTGTTGAATTATAGATGTTTTCAATTCTATTTTGAAATATGATTTCCAATTCAAATGAATTGAACAACTGCACTTTGCTTTTCAAACTGAAACTCCACCACTTTCTCGATTTTCAAAGTGACGTTCTTTTACTACTACTCTCTTCAAGAAAAAGAAAAAAAATTGTGAAATTTTAAAATAAAGTCAACAATATTATATGAAACTAAAAAAAATCCATTGGATTTATTAAATGAGATGGATGGATTGAATCCATCCATATAGTTAAATGGATGGATTGATTCCAATCCGTTAAGTAGTTATTTGATTGATGGATGGATTGGATGGATAAATTATTGGATGGATTGGATGGATTTTCCCTTAATGGATTTTATTGCCACCCCTATTTGGATTGCTTCTCTCTTTGTCCTCAGTAAGATATATCTATCTACTTGTATGTATATTCATCGTTTTTTTATAGAAGTTTGTAAGAATATTATAAGTTTTCATGATGTGGTGCAGCAATTGAATTTAGTGAAAGAGTAAGCTTTTTTGGAATAGCAGCAAATCTTATATCATACTCCCTCCGTCCCAAAATAAGTGTCACATTTACTTTTTAGATTCATTGAATATTTAATGTATCTGGTCTCTATACAGACCAGATACATTAAATATTCAATGAATCTAAAAAGTAAATGTGACACTTATTTTGGGACAGAGGGAGTATCTTACTAAGGTGATGCATGAAGATCTGAAAACAGCAGCAAAGAATGTAAACTATTGGACAGGAACAACAACCTTAATGCCTCTTATTGGTGGATTTCTAGCTGATGCTTACACTGGCCGATTTCCTATGGTCTTGTTTTCTTCCCTTGTCTACCTCATGGTAAATCTTTTTTTTATATATTTATTTCTTGAGATTTATCCTGGGTAACAAAACGTGGGGATGTTCGCGGTGCGGTTTGAGCGGTTTTAACGCTAAAAATCATCCGAACCGCGAGAGAGAAAAATGTGCGGTTCGGTTTAGTTCGGTTGATTTTCAAAAATAAAACCGAACCAAATCAAAACAAACTAATGTAGTTTGGATTGGTTCGGTTGGTTCGGTTTTTTACAAAAAAAAAATATTGAGCCATACATACACATATAAAAGAAAATATAATTTTGTGTTTAACTGTTCATGCATTAGTATAAAAAAATTTATAATTGTCAAAATAAGATTATAATTTGATATATAAAAATGCTCTTAAAATTTTTTCTTAGGTTTAAAGAATGACATATATGGAATTGCATTCATAAATAAATATTATACAAAGAATACGATAAAATATATTTTGTTAAAATAGTATTCATAATGAATAATATTTTATTTTTTGATGATATATAAATTAAAATAAATATGAATATGATAAAATATACACTTGATTTCTAAAAAAAAATTAAAGAAATATATTGGATAGTAAGATTTTATAACATAGTGCAGTTTGGTTTGGTTTAGTTTGGTTTGCAAAATACAAACCGCAAACCGAACCAAATCGTGCGGTTCCGCTAGAAAATGAGCCGAACACATCCAAACTAAATGCGATTTTTTGCAGTTTTGATTTGGTTTGGTTTAATTTTGCGGTTTTTTATCGAATCGGTTTGGTTTTGGACACCCCTCACAAAAACGAGTATAGCTTGCCGGACATATTTGTTTTCTCTACACTTGTTTGGGGGACAAATAAAATTTTACACCAGTACACTCTTATATGATTGCGTCGTCCCATCCTAATTTTTTCCTGGACCCTAACATTAACATAAAATTTACAATTTTAAAACATAAAATTTTTTAATTTTAAATTATAAAAGTGCGGTGCTCTCGGGGCTCACTCCAATTTACTTTTACTTCCTTGCAGCCTTATCTATATGTGTTTTGTTTTCTAGCCTTCTTTTAAAGAAGGGCAGACCTTAAATTTAAAATACTTTTTAAATTTTGTTAAAAATGATAACAAAAAATTAAAATAATTAAATATAAAAAAAATAACATTACATCACTTGGTTAGATATCATTATCATAACCAACAAAATAATACAAGAGTCTTTACCATGTTTACCATTTTTATTATATCAACTCACAAAAAGAACCAGCAAGATTTTTATATTAAAACAAATTTAATTTTCTAATTGTGAAACTCAAACCAGGGATTAAGCCTATTGACAATGTCTCAGTACATTCCAAATTTAAAGCCATGCAACACAAAAACATGTCTTCAACCAAGAAAGCTTCATCAAGTAGTTTTCTTCCTTTCCCTTTACTGTATTTCCTTGGGTACTGGAGGACACAAGCCATGTTTAGAAAGCTTCGGAGCCGATCAATTCGACGAAGATCACATCGAAGAAAGGAAGAAGAAGATGTCTTTCTTCAATTGGTGGAACTTTGCACTGTGTTTTGCTTTGCTGCTTGGTGCAACTGTGATTGTTTATGTTCAAGATTTTGTTAGCTGGGGAGCTGCTAGTCTTATATTAACAATTCTAATGGCTCTATGTATCATTGCATTTTATGTTGGGAGGCCATTTTATAGGTATAGAAGACCACAAGGAAACACTTTAAAACCAATTTTACAGGTCCTAGTTGCAGCTATAAGGAAAAGGAAATTATCATGTCCTTCAAATTCTGATTTGTTGTATGAAGTTCCAAAGTCAGATAATACTCAAGGAAGATTTCTTTCCAATACTAGCAAGCTAAGGTATGATACATACATTTCATCTGTAGTCGTGTATGGTGTCTGACACATGTCAGTGTCTATAGTCTAATACAATTTGAAATGAATGAATAGGTTTCTTGACAAGGCTGCAATAATAGAAGATACACAAATTGATCAAAAGAAGAATCCATGGAGATTAACAACAGTTACAAGAGTGGAAGAAACAAAGCTTATTCTGAACGTAATTCCTATATGGTTAACATCATTAACAACAGGAATATGTGTAGCACAAGGCTCAACACTCTTTGTTAAACAAGCAGCTTCTATGAACTTGAAACTAAATGACAGTTTCTCAATCCCACCGGCTTCTGTTTCCTCTGCAGCAGCTATTGGAACCATTATATTTGTTCCAATATATGACAGAATTATTGTTCCAAGTATGAGAAAAATCACTGGAAATGAAAGAGGAATCAGCATTCTTAGAAGAATTTCCATTGGCATAGCATTTTCAGTCATAGTTATGATTGTTGCAGCCTTAGTAGAAGCTAAAAGACTTAGAATGCATGAACATGAAATGTTAAGAACAGGGGAAACAGGGGAAAAGACTATGAAACTGATGAGTGTGTTTTGGTTAGTACCTCAATATTTTCTTCTAGGCTTTGGTGATGCTTTTTCTCTGGTTGGTTTACAAGAATATTTTTATGACCAAGTTCCTGACTCAATGAGAAGCTTAGGAATGGCTTTATATCTTAGTGTGATTGGAGTTGGAAGTTTCTTAAGCAGTTTTTTAATCACAATCGTGGATCATGTGACAGAAAAGAATGGAAAAAGTTGGTTTGGGAAGGATATAAATTCAAGTCGTTTGGATAGGTTTTATTGGATGTTGGCTATTATTAATGCTTTGAATTTGTGTGCTTATATAATCATAGCAAAGAGGTATACTTATAAGAGTGTACAAAGGACAGGTAATGAAATGAATGATTGTGAGAGGGATGGGGTAGAGATGATGACATGATTTGAAGTACCTTAGCTGTATTGTATCTCATATTAATATTCTTCTGATGAATGAAATGTGTGACATATCGTTTTCTCTATCATAATCATAATATAACATAGTTACACATTTGAGATCATTTTTTAGGCTTTTTTTTGCATGTCACTTTTGTATAGATCAATGACAGAAATTGGCCTTTTTAAAAGATGTCGTTTTGTATGCAAAAAGATGAACAGGACTTTCATTTTGGTCCATATATGCAATAG